>NW_012148208.1:485890-494967 GCF_000956105.1 Propithecus coquereli | reverse complement strand
ATGGCAAAGTTTCCTACTTTCCTCAACATGATTTTGAGGCACTCAAGGCTGTTGTCGGTGCTTTACCAAGGAGGAAAGCTAACAGGAAAACTCAGTTTCTGCAAGTTCCCTGGTGGCAGGAGTGATGCAGGCTGTAGGCATCCTGCACTTGACACTTCATCATACCCTGCTCTCAAAAGGCTTATGATTTTGCAAAGCTGACCATTCATAGATGGCAAAAGATCAGAGAACGAGGTTGCATTGTGTGCACTCCTATTTATGTTTACAGCATTTTTTGTTTTTTTTTTTTCATTGTTTTTCTCTCTCTGGAGTTTTTCACGGGTCCAGCATCATCTGGTATTACCTTCTAGGTTATGGTTTTACTTTGTGACTCTTGCCATAGAGGTCATGTGTTGTAATTTGGACTTTAGTCTGCAGTTCACGGTACAGCCTGTGCTGTAAATTCAGTCAACACGCCATTATTGCACAGAAAGTACTTTGAACATTGTGTGAAGAACACCAAATTAAGTATTTTAATTGAGAAGAGTCATTGATTAGCAGAATGGCTCTATTCTTTATGGGCTCCAGATTGTTCTCTCTGTCAGCACTGCTGTTGGGTGGCAGGAGGATGTGGATCAAGGCCCGGGAGAGTTTCAGCCAAAGCTTAAGCCAAAGCTTTAGAACTACATGAGTCTAAAATCCCAGGTGGGCAACACAGATGAAGGCCTTGGGAAAAGAAACTAAGCCAGAGGAATTAGGAAACAAAGAAACACAAAGACATTATCATTAGCAAGGCACAGAAGCAAAGTAAGGAAGCGGGTTTGAGGACCAGAAAACAAAAGAGAGTAAGAAGAACTCTGTAGTCTCAGAGCTGATGATTCTGGTGGAGTCCGAAACCAATGTCAGCATGACTGTTTTAAGGTTTAGAAGGTAAGAGGTCCTGGCTGGCCCAAGCATTGAGGGCAGAGGATAGATTCCACCCTCATTCCATTTCCAACTCTCTTGGTCCCCCATTTAGTTTTAAATGGAGATGGCATTTTATTCAGAGTATTTTAGACAAACTTTCTTTGTTACTCATCTGACCTCTGACGCTGACTGATCCTCTGCCCTACTCCTGCATCTTTCTTTTTGAAATAGCAGATGTTTCCGAAGTGGGTTTTACCATCACACACAGACTAAGAATCATTGAGATAATGATTGTCAAGCAACTAGCAGTATGCCTGCCATGTAGTAAGCATTCAATAAATGCTAGCGATGAGTATCACGTGATCATGTGATCACCATTTCTTTTTTTCACTGGTTGCCCCCATAGACAGTCAGTCATGTGAGAACCAATTGCTTGTGACTCACACATACGTCCTAATTATTTTATTTATTTTATTTTATTTTATTTTTTGAGACAGAGTCTTGCTCTGTTGCCCGGGCTAGAGTGCCGTGGCGTCAGCCTAGCTCACAGCAACCTCAGACTCCTGGGCTCAAGCGATCCTTTTGCCTCAGCCTCCCGAGTAGCTGGGACTACAGGCATGCACCACCATGCCCAGCTAACTTTTTATATATAAATATATATATAGTTGTCCAGATCATTTCTTTCTATTTTTCAGTAGAGACAGGGTCTCGCTCTTGCTCAGGCTGGTCTCGAACTCCTGACCTTGAGCGATCCGCGCACCTCGGCCTCCCAGAGTGCTAGGATTACAGGCATGAGCCACCGCGCCTGACCCTCCTCATTATTTAAAAAATGCAGGTGAAATTACATTTTCATTCCAATACCAGAGTCCAGGCACACTGTAGCTAATCTTTTTTCTTTGGCCTAAGTGTACACTATAAATGATTCTAATCTTTAGCTAGTTTTAGATCCAAGAGAGCATTTTTTCTTCATTCTCGAACTTTTTGAAAAGTCAAATATGTGTTGTTTCTCTGCACTAGTTATTATCCATTTTAAGTTTAGAGAAGTGGAAATCCATATTCCTGCAGGGTTGATGGGGCCTGTCAAGTTTCAATCCCTGTATTCTATTTGGCACCATCCTCAGATTTTTTTTTCCCTAAGCAGTATCCCAGCACCAAAACAAAGTTCATTTGTCTGAATTCTTGGGATTTCCCTTGGTTTCCTTAAAAACAAACGAACAAACAAACAAAAACAACAAAACAAAACAATGTCTTAAAAACTGGACAATCTTCAAGAACAGCTGCTATTTTTGTGGACATAGTATATGTCCTCATCAATCTCTGCTGTTTCACACCTTACTTTCTTCAGAACACTTAGATAAATCCCATCTGCCCTGAGAGCTTTAATGCACTTTGCTTTCTTTGATTGCAGCAACAGTCTTCTTCATTGGAAACTCTAATCTCTGCTGTTCTTGTGAAAAACATTCTCAGAACTTAGAATTTCCCCATCACTTCCTAGAGTTAAGTGTTGCCAAAGAATGAAACCAAAACTCTCACTGGGCTCTTACTCCTCTAACTTTATCATTCTCTCCTGACCACCTACAACAACATCCAGCAATTTATATGCTAGTGAGTCTGGCCAACCTGAATTTCTGCTTTAGAAGTCTGCCTTTTATTGACAAATACCTTAACTTTTTTCTTCTAGGAGTGGTTCTGTTCAGTCTTTTGTTTGTCCATTTGGACTATTTGCTATGAGATATTTGGGTGTCCTTTCTCCTGGTTGTCTTCTTTTTATGAACAATCAATTTCTTGGATTGGTATGTTAGGCAAGAAAAACTAGAGGACATTTAAGTTCCCTTTGACCCTAAGATTCTATGATTCTGTAACTTTTCAGTTCACATCTGTTATTGTTTCTTTCCAAATAGTCTTCAATTAGTGAGAACAGCACCACTGGTATGTTTTGTATCACAATGCTAGATCATCTGGCTTTGGATATTGTCCTGCTACTTCTTAGTGGTATGCTGCTGGTTGAGTTGTTTAATTTGTTTCCTTATCTGTAGAATGGGAATAAACTATCTATTCCTCAAGGTTGTAATGCATATTATTAATGTGCATTGTACGCTATAAGGTAATAAACAAAATATGCTTAGAAGTTGCCCGACTCATTGTAAGTGTGTAACGACTGTTAGTATCGTGTTATTACCCTTAATACAGTGAATATTAGATTAGATATCAAATACTACCAGTCACAAAGCTAATGTCTTCAATGGAGGATAGAACAATGTCATGGTGAGATAGGAAAGGTACTTTATACAAATGTTAATAGGAGATTAGTTCTCCTATTAATATGTTACAGTATTACCAAATGTCAGCCATGATCTAAGAAAATCTGGGAGAAGATTTTAGACTTAGAAGACATGAAGGCAAAAATATGCATGGAAAAAGCCATTATTTATTGTATTCATAGGCACCAAGTTTTTCTGAGACAGTCCAACTTATACGACCTCTTAATAATTTCACCATGAAAATCATCAGTGAAAATATATAGCCTTAAATAATTATTTCAACGATATGGTAACAGTTCTCCTCTGCTGGTGACCATGCACTCCTAGGTATATCATCCTACTCAGTAATTCTTTCTGATAAGTCAAATAGAAGATTTTGGCACCCAATCAAGAATTTTGCCCCTTGGAGGTCCGGAAGCTCATGGAAAGGAGTCATACATATCCACCTGTGTTTATTTTTAACCTACTCTCCCTTGGTATGGGATCTCTGGTTACATGAAGCCTTGTGTCCTCAGTCTTGAAGGTTGGTCTTATTTCAGCATGGGTATAGTAAGAGAGCAGGTTTTGAAAGTCTATAGCTGCCCCAGATGGATTCATTTGAGTCCTAAAACTTATTCTCTGTAGAGATAATCATTATGAGGCCAATCCATGAATTCTGATTTATAAAATAAAAATAATCAGTCATATATGTATAATTAAAATATGTAATGTAAAAATATATAATCAAAAATATAAAGTTGAGGCTGTCAGTCTGGGCTATAGGTCTAAGCTAATCTCAAAATTGGCTTGGATGTGTGGCTAAGTTCCTGACACACTGTGAACTTCCTTATGAAACCAGATTAGAGATGACCTGAACTAAGCTGGGGCTGCCCTGTCTTGCCTAAAAGATGAACTAGTAAACTTTCTTCCCTGTAGTTGGAACTATGAGGCCAATAACTTTTGGGCAATCTCCAGCTCTTTCTATAGAGCTTCCTTATCTGATACAAAGACCCATAATTTTCTTGGAGAGTGAATTAGGCCAAGTGCAGTGGTTCATGCCTGTAATCCTAACACTTTGGGAGGCTGAGGTGGGAGGATGGCATGAGGCCACGAGTTTGAGACCAGCCCGGACAACCTAGAGAGACCCTTGTCTCTATAAAAAATAAAAAAAAAATTAGCCAGGTATGGTGGTGCACACCTATATTAATATTTTAATTAAACATTGTATTTTGGGCTTGTATTGATGTCCAAACATCATTCTTGTAGACTTTTTCTTTGTGATGTTTAGAGGCTATACCACCTAGTATTTTAGGCTAGAAGGAGAATACAGATGTCTAAATATAGTTGCTCAAACAGTCCAGACCTACTGGAGCTATCAGGCAGATAATTACAAAGTTATTTTGGCTTCATGTTCCTTCTATCTTCTTGCTCTTCTCACTTCTGTGGTATTGTTCTCATCTGCATGGTTGAAGGTGGGAAATACTCTCTCCAGTTGACCATGTGTCTAGCTAGAACTCTATTAGTGTAGAAGGAAAGAGCTACTTTGGGGGAAATCTAGCTACCAAAACATGTATTTTTTTCTTCCTGTAGTGAAAATTGGTAATTACAACTGCCATTATTTCAGAGTACAGATTGACTTTGGAAGCAGTAAAACAGCTGGGATGTCCTAGCTGACCCTCTAATGAGACTAACATTTGGCTATGTGAGGAACTCTTTATACCAGTTGGTAACCAAACTGTCTTGAGCAGGGAAAAAGAGGAAAAAAGAGTTTTATGTGCAGGTGCCTGAAAGGCAGAGTAGGAAACAAGGAGGTTGGAGAGACGTTAGTTTTCCCCAGCTGTCCTGAGAGTCTGCCATTAAGCCCCAGTTGAAAGAGAGGTTAGGAGCAGAAGCTGGAGGACCGATGTCAATGAACAACTCAAGTGGTAGTGATGACAATAAGGAAGATAAAAAATAATATCTGTACCATTTGTTGCATGCTTACCAACTTCTGGCACTCTGCTCAGCACCTGGTATAATGATACGGTATTCCATTTAATCCTTACAATAGTTTTATGAGGGCAGAATTATCATTTCCACCAAATTAAAGAAGGGAAAAAGTAGAAATTCAGGTTCAGAAAGGTTTTGTATATTGCTGAAAGTCAAAGAGATAATAAGCAGCATGAACAAGTTTGGAATCCAGAACTGATTTTAGAGCCAAATTCTAAAGCACCAGGTTATAGTGCTCTGGCCCACCAATAATAAAGTGTGGTTCAAAAGCTGGAGAAGGATTTTTTCCTTCCTATGATTTTCAACACCCTCTCTTCTCCAATTCTCATCCCTTTTTCCTGCTCTTCTACCTCCCCCACCCCCTATAGAAGGACTATTGTGCACCAACCTTGGAGCTCTAGAGCTATCCCCAGAGGATGGCAGTAAAAGAGAGGATTATTCTTGAGAGGGTTCAGATCAGGGACTTGGTAAGTGAAGGGCCTTGAGGAAGAGGCCAGGGACAAAGAATATCAACTGGCTTCTTCCTGAGCACACAAGACCTTCCCTCCTGAAACTTCTTGGAAATAGAGAAAACCTCAATATAGGCCAAATTTCCTAGATGACCTGGGTGTTAACATTGGTGGCATCTCCTTCGTCCTCCTATTTTGGCGAGGCCCAGAACCATCCAGTTACACTGGTAACTGCCACAGACTATGCCTTCACCAAACTCTTCTCAAATGCATCCAAATCGGTACAACGTAGGGATGAGATGAGGTGGTGCTTAAAATTCTTTTTATAATAGCTCTTACAAACTATGAACCGATAATTCATTTTCAAACACCAGCTGGAACTTGAATTGGGAAATGATGAGCAAATGTTCTTATCCTAACTATGATTCTGTGAAGAAGAACTAAAGGCCACTATGAGGAGAGGGAAAAACAGAAGGAAAGGGATGTGGCTCAGAGCTAAGCAAACATCTAGAAAGTTAGCATTTTTGAGACACAACTTTACTAAAATGTTTTACTTCCCTTTCTTTATCTAGAAAATCCTAATATGACCAAGGAAATCATGACTTTAATCCTTTTTTCCTGGGGCCACCTGCCCTGGCCTAGAGTCCCTAATTTGCTTATAATTGGTTCAGATTCCTGGGCATCTTTCTGAAAGATGCCCAAAGTTATTATTCCCTTTTCATGAGAATCCCCATAAATGCTAAATAGATGAAGGAATTAATTTATATAATCATCTTTCTATCTGTCCCTCTATCCATCCTTCCATCATTTATTCAATAGCCATTCACTTAGCACCTACCATATGTCAAATACTGTGTGTATACTGGGGAAAGCAGGTCCAGAAAAAAGATACTTTCTGTTCTTGGGAATCTAAAAAAATATCCAATGTAGGTGCTATGGTTTGAATATTTGTGTCTTCCTCAAATTCATTCATATGTTGACATTCTAACCTCCAAGGTAACGGTATTAGGAAGTAGGGCCTTTGGGAGGAGATGATTAGATCATGAGGGTGGAGTTATCATGAATGGAATTAGGGTCCTTGTAAAAAAGACCCCAGAGAAACCCCTTTCCCCTTTCACCATGTGAGTACACAGTAAGAAGTTACCATCTGTGAACAGAAAACAGGCCCTCACCAGAAAAAGAATCTGCTGCTGCCTTGACCTTGGACTTCTCAGCCTCCAGAACTATGAGAAACACATTTCTGCTGTTTATAAGGTACCCAGTTTATGGTATGTTAACCTGAGCAGACTAAGATAGCAAGTTACAGACACAGAGATCCAGAACATATGTTAACTGCTATGATTGAGCTTGAATTGTAAACCAAGTTGTGTGCAGCACAGAACAGGGATACTTTATAAAACGAGTGCGAGGAGGAAAGGCCTTTCAGAGAAGGACAAGGCTGAAGCAGATCTTAAAGTATGAGGCATTCCGGAGGAGCCAAGATGGCGGATGAGACAAGCCGCCAGTCAGAGGTCTCTGCAAAAAAGACAAATTTTAGAAGAAAGAGGAAAAAAGTAAGCAAGCAGAAAAACGTAGATCGGGTGAGGGTCAGAAGGAAGGGTGCCTGAAACTACAGGAGACTCCATGGGAAGACGTTGCGGAGGAGAACTGGAAGGAGAAAGGTCCCAAGAGGCTTGGAGAGCAGCGACAAGGGTAGGTGGAGCGGTTAACTTCGCCCTCCCTTGCATCTCGGACTGCGGGTGGCTCCTGAGCGGTTGGAGAGACCTGCTGACACCAGCCCAGAGACGGCTGCCGCCAGTGAGCAGTGGCCTCTTGCGGACTCAGCGCCGGGCTCCCAGCCCCTTCGGGGCTCCTTCCCGGGCACAGACCCAAGCCTAGCGGCAGACGCCATAGTGCTCCATTCTCTCCTTCCCCCTCCCTACCCGTGCGTGCCCAGAGAGACAATTTAGCCACCACATGGAGGCATCTCCAAGGAATGGGACCTTTCCTTTTGGGGCCCTACAGCAGACTCAGGGGTTCTCAGACTGTGAGTTCCCTACCCGCCAGCCCTCCCAGGTGCTGCTTGCCTGGGGACTCCAGGAGAGTGGGGCAAATCCTGAGGTGGAGCGAAATCAATCCACCTTGGGCACCCTGTAGGTGATTCGGGACCAGCATCCCTCCCCCTGGCAGGGTCAGGGATTGATCTCCAGGGTCCAGGGGTCAGGCCTGCAGACCAGACCTCATACACCTGGTCACGATCGTGCTGCCCTGGGGCACGGAGGAGGGATCTGTGAAGGAGCCTACTGAGGAGTGTGTGCCTTCAGGGGCAGATCCGCGTGCCTGACTAGCGGCCCTCCTCCTAGAGGAGGGCTGTGCACCCAGCTCAGGCTACGATCCTGGGTGCGGAACCTCCCAGCCCTCGTCACAGCCAGGGGTGATCCATTGGCCTGAGGCCCCGCTTGCTGGTGGAGACCTGGGGAAGGACACAGAGAGGAGGAGATTGGAGGGGACCGAGACCTGCTCCAGAGTGCGGGCCTTGGACAGCTCCACCCCCCAAGCCCAGACTTTCAGCTCAGTGGAGCCATTTTAGCCCCTCCCGGCAGCTATGCACAGAAACAAAGAGCAAAACTTTGACCCCTTCTAACAGCAGCTGTGGAGCCTGAGGGCAGGCTTATCCAACCCAGCCCCACCCAGACTCACTCCCGGTTCTGCCCGCACTGAGGGGGAGAATAAGGACAGCTCAGGCTACGATCCTGAGTAGGGAACCTTCCGCCCATGGCCCACGTCACAGCCAGGGGACATCCATAGGCCTGAGATCCTGCTTGCTGGCAGAGGCCTAGGAGAGGCCACGGAGTGGAGGAGAGTGGAGGGGAGCGAGACCTGCTCCAGAGTGCGGGCCTTGGGCAGCCACAGCCCCCAAGCCCAGACTTTCAGCTGAGGGGAGCCATTTCAGCCCCTTCCCGCAGCTCTGTACAGAAACAAAGAGGAGAAGTTGATCCCTGCTAACAGCAGTGGTGGAGCCTGAGGGCAGGCTTGCCCAACCCAGCCCCACCCAGACTCACTCCTCCCACTGAGGGGGAGAATAAGGACACACCTGGAAATCCCAGGGCCCCACCCACCACCTGAGGCACAAGAGGGCCTCTCTAGAGGAATAAGAGCTAGCTACAGGACCCAAATACAGCACCGCGGCTCGCTCCTCCCTCTAAGTGCCACCTACTGACAGGGAGGTCATCCTGCACACCCTTTTACTGCATCTACTGATTCATCATAAAGGGTGTGGTCGAATCTCACCCACAAACACCACCTACTGGCTCAGAAACTTAACAGGGCATGTCATTATCCAAACGAAAATTTAAAGGCAAGAAGGAACAACTGATCCAGATGGGAAAGAACCAGCGAAAGAACTCTGGAAGTATGAACACTCAAACGGAAAGCACACCACCAAAGAGGAACAACAGCTCCCCAGCAATGGACATTAACCAAACTCAGAACACTAAAATGACAGAAGAAGAATTTCAAACATGGATTGTAAGAA
>NW_012148208.1:467574-474875 GCF_000956105.1 Propithecus coquereli | reverse complement strand
TATTTGCATACATAAAGAGTGCAATGAGCACCACCCGAAGGATGGACATATTTGAAACTCGGACTTAGAGGGGGTGGGCGGGGGCAAGGGCAACATACGTAACCTGAACATCTGTACCCCCATAATATGCTGAAATAAAAAAAAAAAAGTATGAGGCATTCCTAGAAGTAGACACATAGAAATGTATGGGGAAGGGTTTGCATGGCACACTGAGGCAACAGAAAAAGTTTTACTTGACTCAAGCACATGTAATGTGGATATTAATGAGGAGGAAGAAAAAGATGAGGTCATTTCATAGACAGGCTGGTGTAATTTGCCAAGATATTTGATTTATCATGAGAACAATAGAGTTTTTGAAACAGTTCAGATGGAGAGTAAACTTATTCCTCAAGAGAATTATGAAAAATAAGGGGTCCTTAAATCTACAATCCACTTGTGACTCCCAATGCCAATAGTGACTTCTCCCACCTATTTTCATTTAGTGGCATCTTCCTGTGCAATGGTTCTCATCCTTGTTTTCATCACACCCAGTACCACCTGGGAAAAATTAAAAGCCCTAATGACCCCACTCTACCCCAGTCCTACTAAGTCAAAATTTCTAGAGCTGAAACCTAGACGTCAAGGGTATTTTAAAATTTCCAGGTTATACCAAGTACAGCCAAAGTTGAGAACTGCTATCCTAGTGGCATTCTGGCAGAACTGCATGAGACCACTCTGTCATACCCCCTGTTGTCTCAACTTTCTTTTGCCATCCCTTAAGATACACACTAAATCCCTTTCCTGTCAGGTTTCATTCTGTATTTCTAAAGAAGGACCTCTCAGGGAGTTGCATGAGAATTCTCTCCCTCAATTCAATCATAGCTTATTGTTGGAGGCAGAAAATTAACTAAATATTTCAATACGGTGAGATAATTACTCTAGTTTTACTCCTTGCACAGATTGCTGTGGAAGAGACACATTCAAGGAGGGAGAGGGAGGTGAAGTGTAAAGGAAGAGAAGTATTGAGGCAGGGTCCAGGGTCCCAGGGATTAAGGACAAGAAGGTTATTCCAGGCAGAGGGATCAGAGTATGAAAGGCATGGAGGCATCAAAGAACATGTCAAAAACCCAGGGTGCATAGCATTTGTAGTCTACTCCTCACATTGTTGTATATAGTTAATTGTATACAGATTTACTCCTATTTCTAGCTTATGAGGACTTTGAGGGTAAGTATCCCCAGAACACAACACAGTCTGTACTACATTATAGCCTCCCATAAATTTAAGTGTTTTGTAGGAAAAGAAAAAAAAAAAAAACAAGAGAGAATTCAGTCAGACAGAAGGTTGGAAACAACTAGCTTAACTATAATGAAGTGACTTAAAAATAAAAGAGAAGGAACATAAATATTCATGGGAAAATATTCACAAGATGAATTGAAACGAGAAGTTATTCTCATGAATGTAATACCAGCTTAAGTGTTTGAGCAGTGTCCAAATCCCCTAATACCTGGTTTTCTTGGAACAACCTCCTAAATGCAGTGACTTCCCTTTGGTCAACATCCTTATCAATATGATCACTTCTCTCACATTTTCTCTCATACTTTGAAGTCACACTTCAATTCATGAGGAATTTCCACTCTTTTTTACAGCTGTTGAGTGGGGAGTCCTAATAAGAGGAAGTAGCCCTGTGTGCTCACCCCACTTCCTTCCTGGCTGTGTCCCTCCTGGGTCTGGGTCATCCAGCTGCATCCAAGACTCCCAGAGGATGTTGTGAATATTACTCACAGTGTAAATGGATCTAGGACACAACTGCTTTAGAGCCATATCTTCTAACTTTCATTGTGTTAAAATTAATCACAAAGTCATTTAAACTTAACCGACATTGTTAAAACCAACATGGCTGAAAAGTAGTTATGAATGTGTTTATTGTATATCTTTATTTCAAGGTTCTTACTTTTTTCTGTATTCTCATTAATTTTTATAAAAATTGTTAAGGTGGGAAGCAGGTGTTATTATCCTCATTTGGATAGATAAATTGCAAAAAAGATGATTTCTTAAAAAGTTTTTGAAACAAATGTGAATTTACAGGTAGGACTTTTTTTTTTTTTTAAGCAAGTGAAAGCATTCCCAATAGGTATGCATTGAAAATAAAAATGACACATGTGTTCTTTACTAAAAGAGGACAGTTTGGAGTTGCATGAAATAACAGCTTCATATGGGTGTCTCAGGGTGTTTTCCTAAGTGAGCTGATTGGATTGGGTTAATATTCCATCAATGGCTCTTCCATCCTTCTTAAGTTTGCCATTATCATTTCAAGAAAGCTAGTCTTGTCATTATTATAAAATAGATGCTTGAAGCTCTGTAGCTGACCACTTGGCTTCACGTTCGAGCTTTAACATTTTGAAGATCTCACATATGGTCTATTCCTTATTCACACGAGGTTCATTGGGTTCATTCATCCATTTCTTTATTTTCTATGCATCCCCCACCATTTTCAGCAAACACCTCTTAATTACAAAGTACTTTACATCTCTCTGATTTAAAACACATTTTCTTGTACTTGAACTTCAGTTTGAGCAAAACAAATAAACCAACAACCATATATGGTGTAGAATTAGTTGAAGAAATTGCCTTAAGGTAAGGCTATTAATATGACTATTTTAAAATGCCTTTGGTTTATCTTTTCTAGATATGCTAATCTCAGGGTAGAGGTAGGTGAGGAAAGAGTTTATATGACTGCTCTTTCTCAGAGATTCAAAAAATAAGAAAATAAATTATGATGTTCAATTCCAAGGCAGTGGTAAAGATCAAAGACTCAGTTTATTACAATATTTTTGTTTTTATTGAGCAGATTCACTTTGGACTTTGGATTGCATTTGGAACGTTTACCTTTTAATAAGTGATCTGTTTAAATGTGGATCAGAGAACAAGGGTTTCTGTTTTACAGTTCAACTTTTGACCTTGGGGGATGAATGGGTGGAGGCTAAGAGGAAAAGTCCACTGTGTTTCTACTGAACTTTTTACCCTTAAAAAAAAATGAGCAGGTTTAAAGTTCACACAGAGCACAAGAGGTCTCCACTGGGGATTTCTGGTATTATTAACTTCCTGACCTCAGATAATTAAAAAGGAAGAGCAGAGCCACCTCAGACTGTGACTCAACTTTGAACTTTTAACCTCCCAAGTAAAGTATTTAAATTGTAAATTGTAGACCCTGGAAGCTTTCTTATTGCTATTAACTTCCTTCATCCCTGGTCACAAAGTTATAATCTAGGCCAAAAGCATAGCCTGATCTTTCCTTTTTATTTACTTAACCTCTTTTAGCAGAAAGGACTGAGAACACCATTTACCTAGAAATGACAGGTATTCTGGTGAAAGAAGTTAAGCTGAATTTTGGAGCTAAAAGCAACCATAGGTTATGTGTCCAGCTCCCTCAGTGTGAAAAGACAATACTGAGAACCAACGGGTTGAGTGACTTCCTTAAGGTCGATTAATAGAACAAAAGAACATTTCTGATTCATTAGCTGTATTTGTTGTATTTGTTTCAGTAGTAGAGGGACTCAGGCATCATTGGGGATAAGAAATATTTTCCTACATAAGGGTCACTGTACAGGATCTATGACTTCTATTTTTACATGAAAATTTGTGAAGTGGAAAAATCACTGGATGGGAGTCAGGAGATCTGGGTCCTAAGTGACCTCTTCACTCTTATTTGTTTTATAACCTTTGGAACTCAAATTTAAGTTTTCCAAGTTGTGATTTGCTTGGTTATAAAATGGAATGCCATTGGAAGGAGGTAAATAAGCATCTAAGACTCCTTTTTGTTATAACATTTTTTGGTTCAATGGTATTCTTGCCTTAAGAATTCTTGCTGTTATTCGTGTTTAAATACTGTAGAGATATACAATTCTAAGGAACACTTGGGTTTTTAAAAAATGTAGGGTAAGGCTAGATGGCTGTGGTTTTAGGATAATTGGTTACATCATGCCTGGCCTGACATTGATGATGAGGCACTCCTTACTTTAAAACAAAAACCTCAAAGGAAAGGGGGAACATGATGTAAGCAAGCACAGAACAGCAAAAGGAAGAACAAAAGAAGCAGGACAAAGAAATAAGGGATGACCAGGAGAAAAGGCATTAGAAAAAAAGGGTGACAAAGGGGTGGTAGCCCCTTAAATTGGAGAGGGACCCAGAAAGAGCTTGCAATACTGATGTTGTGAATCTGACGGAGCCACATGCTGTTAATACTGAGGCTTAGACAGGCAGCTCTCACTGGCACTTGTACAACACGCAGCACGTGGGACAGCCAGCATTCAGTGGGGCCCAATCTTCCCTCCTGCTATTTGCTAACACCTTTACTGCCTCCGTTTAGTTACTCACACCACTCTTATTCCCATATGTCAAGGAGTTCCCTTCCAACATTCTGTCCTCCTTTTCATATAAGAGAAAGAGACCCTCCCAGTGTGGCTGCAAAGCGCAGAAAGATACTGAGCTCTGAAATGAAGCAAGTTTGGAGTGGGGTTAGCAATGATTTACTCAAGGTTCCTGGTTCCAAGGAGCAAAGGGGATGGAACTACAGGATGCTGCCTGGGACCCTTATGCAGAGACAGCTGGAAGAGAAGGCAAGTGTGGTGGCTGTCTGCCTGGAGGCTTATTTGCATTGCCCTGGAAGCGGGGTGCCCTGGTCACTGCCCGGTGAAAGTGCCAAACAGCTGTGTTTAGCTTTGCTCACATCACAGATGTTTACCCACCTATCCCCTAGACCACCCTCAGATGCTGTAAACTAGTTTTTTTCTACCTTACAACTTCCTCTTCCCTCTTTTCCTCCTGTGGGAGCCAGTCACGACAGGTGATTACTATTTGGGCAAGGGACTGCACTAATGTGAATGTCTCATGAGGCAATTGAAGTTGCAGACCAGTGGGCTGTAAATAACTGGTAATTGGGGTTTTTGGTGGGCAAAATTACCCAGTTATTTTCTGTGCCTGGCAAGCTCTATTCATTCACTAAATTCCTCCTACATTTTCTAGTATTAAATACATTGTTTCCCGTATAGATGTCCAGTGTACAATCACATTAACCTCAAGAGTCCCTGAGGAGGGAGGTCAAAGATCACCAAGCAGAGCATAACTGTTGTCATAAAATAAATCATATTGTCCCATTGTCACTTATCTACGTCAACATCTAGAAAGGAAATAAAGCACTGGGTTTTGTCTGCCAGCTACCTCTGCAATGGAAAACATCATAACGCAAATATATTGCATTTGTGAAATTAAAAGGATATATACCACTATTCTCAGTGATGAGCTACAGCTTGTTCCGGGTGGCCTAATTTAGGGCAATGATGATGATTCCATTTTTTTATTTACTTATTTTTCCTTTTTAAGAATCTGTGTAACTGCACCAGACCAATCTGGCTCAATTTTCATGTAACAAAGTTGTGAGTTGCCTGGCATCACCTCATTGCAAGACCCAATCAGATCATGCCTCATTATCCTATGCTTATAAAACCCGACCCAGCCCCTAGCTCTGGGAGACAGATCTGAGCCTGATATCTGTATCCTTGCTGTACTATCTGACAGTAAAACTTTCTCATTGTGAAAACCCCATGCTTTGGTGTTTCGCTTTTTATTGTGCACAGGCAAATGGGCCCAATTCGGTTTAGTGACATCCATACCTTAAGGCAATGGAGGAACAAAGAATTACTTACAACCCGGAGGGCCAGTGCCAAATAATTCAGTATGTGAATTGTCTGCAGTGAGTACTTTCCTAAGACTAGGTCCAATAATCCCCCATGAAGGTGAGAGAGTCAGAGGGCTGGGAAGGACATCCAAGCACCTCACCCTGTTTCTGATCTGCCCCAGCCCCACCCAAGGTAAGTTGCAGAGCAATGTGTAATAAGTAGCCTTTGCTGGCTCTAACTATTCCCAGCTGGGGCTAGGGTCACAGTCCCATCTCAGCTATGAAGCCAAGACTTTGCTCCTAGAAATAGCCAAAGGCTGATGGATTCTCTGCAGTTGCCTGTTGTCTCTGGAAATATTACTCCTTTTGGCATGGATATTTGAAAATATGATGGCAAAACTGAAAAAAAATTAGCAAAATCACACCAGCAGAAAGCTGACAGGTGATTACTATTTGAGCAAGAGACTGTACTTTTCTGTTTCCGTCCTCCATACATTTAGATTAAGTAGATCCCCATATATTTGTCTGATATTATTCCTTTGGTTTGATGTACCCAGCTGGCAAGAATAAGTCATTTTGGGGGATTAAATTTAGTAGAGTATCCATGCAAGTGCCAGGATCTCCAGAGCCCTTAATGGAACTTTGGCAGACAAGACAGCAATAATTGTACAGTGGGTACAATGGGAGTAGGAGGCTGGTAGTGCAAAGAGCTGTAATCTTCTCCCTTCCTTTTCCCAGCAGTTCTGAAAGTGAGCTAGTATCTAAAGCAAGTGTTATTTTAGATTGCAACTTGTCACAACTAATGGAAATGACACTATCATGCAGGCAGATACCAATTGGAAATTTATTGGTATCTAGGGATGGCAATTGTTGGCTCATCTATTCATTCAATCAGTCATTCAAATAACATGTATCATGCCCATCAAAAAGGTGTATCAGTTTCTGGACACAGGTATCCCTTGGTAATCCCTGAGATATAAAAGAATGAGCTAGGAATTAGCACTGCTAAATTTCTGTTTATCCAGTATTGCTAGGCAGAGAGCATGGCCTCGAAGAAGCTCTAACAATTTGTGGAGTATTGTTGCATACTCTGAAGCCTTCATTTAAAAATCAGACTTGATTCTCCTTGTGGAGGGCCAAAGACACTGGCCCACTTTGTTTCTGAGGGGAAAATTTGTATACCCTGCAAATTTATGGTAGTTGTGTGGATAGGCCTCCCTTTTACCTCCTTAACCTACTTTAACCATGTCGAGTTGAGGGAAGTATAGTCAGGCCAACATTTTACTAATTTATGTATTGTATGTCTACCAAATGCAAGACATCAATGGGACAAAAGATAAACATGGCCTTCCTTGACCTAAGGAGGGAACAACCTTTTCATATATAATTATAATATAAGGGTAATTTTAGTATGGGTTGTAGGAGAAAACAGTTTATGGTAAGTTGTTTATAAGAATCTCAGAGAGAAAGGTTATTCATGAACATAGAAAGATAGATATAAACATACATTAAAAATAATGAGACAAATTTTTTAAAAATTTAAACACTGCTTTATAAACACTGAACTGAGACAAGAATGTTAAAAATTTAGCAAGTAAAATGGATTAAACTAATGTAGTAAATAATAATTCCTTAGACTCCTGAAAA
>NW_012148208.1:466546-466899 GCF_000956105.1 Propithecus coquereli | reverse complement strand
AATCATTCAATTTAATTTCTAACACTGTTATGTAATGGTTTTAGCCTTTCCAAACAACTTTTATACATATTTTCTGATTTTATTCTCATCACACTTCTGTGAAATAAGAATATATAATAGTTCATAAAAGGACCTTAATACTTCATCAAGCCATTATAATGCATTCCTATTGCAAATGACAAATGTAAGCTAAAGGAATAATTTGTTCTGAAAAGAACCCAAGACAACTGATTCTTGGACCTTCATCTCATTCTCAAATTCTTATTATGACTATAAAAATGCTTAGAGGTGTGGTGGAGATTGCAAATTGACCACCTAAATCTGTACCCTACTTCCTCCATAGTAAGATAGAC
>NW_012148208.1:457465-465221 GCF_000956105.1 Propithecus coquereli | reverse complement strand
ATTTATTGATGAAACTACTACCTAATATCCTCCAGAGGTGCTCACGCATACACATTCACATGAAAACAGACCAGGTAGGAACTTTAAAGAGATCTCACAGGAGAAACCAAGGGGGTAGTGCCACGCAGTCATGACTGCCCTAATCGTATCTGATCTGAACCGGGCAGAGCTTCAGAAAAAGCCATGTGTTCAGGCTAAAACAAGAATGTAAAAAGGAGAAAGTTGCTTTCTTCTAATGTGTTAACTGGGGCATGAAGGTTTTATATTTAATAGTTTGCTAGTAGAACCAGTTGTACAAGTTCTCTACTCACCCCTAGGGCTTAGCCTTAAGGGAGAAAAATATTTTTATTCAGAAAAATACCTTAAGATTTATGGCAGAATGTTTGAATTCGGTGTATAGAATAAAGAACTGAGATTAAAGTTGTATATCTGATTTATTGGGACCGAGTTTGAAACTGGAATTGTTATATTTAAAAAGTTTTTCATGAGTGCTATACTTTCCACTTCTGTTTTTGTCATGAGGAAGTGATAAAAGAAAGCTTCCTCCTTTTGCACCTCCTTCTGTGTTCCCTTATTATTAAGTTTGGGTAGATTTCTCATATTCATTTACATTGTTCTCCCAGATTCTTTCAAATGTCCAGAAGTGATCGTTCATTCATTTACTGGATCCAGGTGTTCTGCTGTCCTCAGTTTGAAGAAGAAATAGCTTTAAGTAAGAAATCTCCACAGATTATTAATATGTATGCCCCTGTAGGTTATTATTTGAGAGAAAGAGAGGGGGGGGGCCCATAGCTAGAGGCAGAGAGTGTGACATAAAGCAAGGAGACAAAGAAACCATGAAGTCTTAAGGTAATAAAATGATTTGCAAAGTTATTGAACAATAATATGGTATTTGCCCATTTTAAATTCCATTTTCTTTCAAGTTTCAGTGTCTCTCAACAGAGTCTAGGTGCATTCTACTACAGACATCGCTACATGAAATGCAGAGATGGATCTGATGAGTAAAGGAATATATGCGAATTTGTATGTGGAGTTTATCTCCTTTGTTCCTCTCTCCCAGTTCAGTTAGTGGGAAGTATTGTGGTACTGTTTCTTTCATTTAACAACTTGTCTGTTTTGACGAAGGCAAATCAACTTCAACTTTTTGTGGTCCTTAGGGAAATACTCTGTATCTAGTGGTAAAACTGATTGGTTTTGTTAAAGCCGCTGTGCAATCTCTGCTGAAGGAAGAAAATTATATTTTCCTACACTGAAGATTGAATAAGAGAGAAAAATCTGAGTAAGTATCGTACATTATATTCAATTTTAAAAGATATATATGGAGAAAGTGTAGAGATTGCCTTAAAACTTCAAGTTAGGAAATATATATACATATACATGTATGTTACATGTTTATGGTTGGGAATATGAATGATGTTATAAGGACTTAATAACTGAGTTCTTATCAACTCACAAATTAAAGTTTTCATTGCATTTAAGCAACTTTTGATTAACCAAGAGCAAAGTGTTTTTTTTCCTTTCCTGCCATTCCTCCCTTTTCCCCATGTTTCCTCCATTCCTTCCTTCCTTCCTTTCTTCTCCTTCCTTTATTCGAGGAGCTAAAATAAGTTTTCATTCTTAACTCTTTATCTTAAAAGCCTGGCTATGCAGCAGACAGGTGGCTTACAAAGATATCCTTACATCCTCTTCCACAAGAACCTCTCTGATATTTAAAGTCAATCCTGCACAGAAGTTTTGAAGTTCTGAAACAATCGCAAAGTTTTATTGTCTCTAATGATTTTCCAGGACTATGAGAACTCAGGTATGTCAGCAAGGCATTTGAAAGGGACAAGAAGTACAACCATTAGCTTTGTTTCTTTCAAATTAGAGTGGCTGCATTACTTTTATTTTTCCAGTAAAACCTGCTTCTCTACGTTTTTTTCGTATCCCTCAAGCCCCAGCATTCTGGATTGAAAAAGTATGTGCCAATCCTATCAACCAATAGCCCATATTTTTGTTAAGTAAATGGAGGAACATAGAATTGATTTCTTATTACTGAAATGAGGCTGTTGTCAAAATAGGGATAGTCTAAGCAAGAAGGGGAAATTCAGCCTGTTGGCACATCACTCAAGGCAAGGTTGTGCTTGGCATAAAAATGTATGGCAAATGAGTTGAAAATGAAGACTTATTACATTCCCTTTTGTACTCAGCTCTTCCTTCAACCTCTCCCAGGAAGGAGAATGTGTTTTTCCTCCGAAGCAAGGAGCAGCAGGGGTTATCTTTCCTTGGACAAGCTAAAATCTGTCTCTTTGTCAGAGGAGACGGACCAGGTCAAAGAGGACTCTGCCTCCCAGAAACAGAGTGCAGAAGTTGAGATTCTGGTTCATGACAAGAACGACAGGTTCTTAGGGAGGAATCAAAATGCCATCTTGCTTGCTGGGCCACAAATTGCAGCACTGATTTAAAAATTATACATACGACTTTTTGAGCCATGCCAAGAATGCTTTTTTCATTTTAGTGTCACTGGTAGTTAGTTTGTTTGTTATGTGTGATATCTTTTTTTCTAAGAAGCATGAAACTATGCAAAGAACAGAAAGACCACGGTATAGTCCTGTGGGGATACCACTGCTTGAAAACAAAAATGCTAGTGTATTCAACATGTTCAGCAAGGAGTAAGAAGAGTAAATTGTTTGAAGCAGAATAAATGTGTTTAGAAGTATTTTCAAATGTCTTTTTCCCCCAACTTTTTATTTTGAAAAATTTCAAATCTACAGAAAACTGCAAGTATAGTACATAAACACTCACATGCCCTTCATGTAGATCTGTGCTGATAGAATAGCCGCTATCCACATGTGGATGCCACTTGAAAAATGACTAGTCCAAATTGAAATGTGCTGTTCCTACAAGTCTTTCTATAGTATAACTGATTCCTCAAGTTTTCTGAAAAGTGAATAGATACTTTGGCCCTAAACCAAGTATATAAAAATTGAATATATGCATACAACCATATATATATTCTATAGATATATAAGTGATATCTATAAAATATATGTATAACACACATGTATGTGTATCTACGCGTGCATATATGTATCTGTGGGTCTATCTTCCCCTTTGATACATCATTCAGAAAAAAGTGATCATCTGTTGGGGGGTGATGAGGGTGTGGCCATCCAGCTTTCAAAATGTCTTTGTTGTTTCTCCTCCTGCATGGTAAAGAGTAGACTCAGGCCTAGTGAGTTTATTTATTCTCACATCAAATATATAATAATTTAGAAATAACAGAATCTCTCTTTTTTGGAAGATAAAATAAAAACATAAATTAAAAATGGAAATCTTAAACACTAAATTTCTCCTTGAGGATAGTGAATTTTTTTTCTTTTTCTTTTTTTTTGGACGGGGTCTTGCTCTATTGCCTAGGCTAGAGTGCAGTGTCGTCATCATAGCTCGATGCAACCTCAAACTCCTGGGCTCAGGCAATCGTCCTGCCTCAGCCTCCCAAATAGCTATGACTACAAGTGTGAGCCACTGCACCCAGCCATGGCATTGTGCTTTTATAAGCCAGTTTTAGTTCTAAAACTCATACGTTTAAAAGCCTCTTTGTTTTTCCACCTACTTCAATGCAAGGTAAAATATAAACATAGAGTTGTCACATTTATTTGGGATTAATTCTTATCCAATAATCAATATTCAAAGATTCACCATTGGTAAAATAGTGAAGTCATTAAAAAAAGTTTAAAAGTCAGTGGTCAGTGACTTTGAGCCTCTTTCAGTCCCCTCCCATATACAATGTGAACAGCCTGTTTAACAAGTAAATAGAATATGTCCAAATAGATGATGTCCCCTTTAAGTAGTCTCTCATGAAAGGTTTTTGTTTGTTTGTTTGTTTGTTTTTGAGACAGAGTCTCACTCTGTTGCCCAGGCACTGGTGGCATCAGCCTAGCTCACAGCAACCTTAAACTCCTGGGCTCAAGCAATCCTCCTGCCTTAGCCCCCCGAGTAGCTGAGACTGCAGACATGTGCCACCATGCCCGGCTAATTTTTTCCGTATATTTTCAGTTGTCCAGCTAATTTCTTTCTATATTTTTAGTAGAGATGGGGTCTCTCTCTTGCTCAGGCTGGTCTCAAACTCCTGAGCTCAAATGATCCACCTGCCTCGGCCTCCCAGAGTGCTAGGATTACAGGCGTGAGCCACGGCGCCCAGCCAGGTGTTTGTTTTAGCATATTTCTATTATTGTCCATAGCAATGCTATGCATGCTCCTTGGTAAATGGATTTGAATTTTGCAAACTCACAAACTTGTTTAAAGCCAAGCAGAATGATAAGATTGATAATACTACTTGTATTATTAGTCAGCTCAGATTGCCATAACAAAATACCATAGACTGGATGGCATAAAAAACAGAACTTCTCACAGTTCTGGAGCATGGGAAGTCCAAGATCAATGTGCTGGCAAGGTAGGTTTCATTCTGGGGTCTCTTCTCTTGGGTTTTAGGTGGCTGCCTCTTAATGTGTGCTCTTAATGTGTCTCTTCTTCTAAGGATATTAAACTGATCAGATCAGGGCCTCATCCCTAGAGCCTCATTTAACCTCAATCTTCATTAGTCCTATCTCCAACTTGATACTTTGAGAGTTAGGGCTTCAACATATATGAATTTTAGGAGGACACAATTCAGTCCATAACCCAATCTAACATGAATTTTTGACCCAAGAAAAGGCACTGATTATAAAGAACAAGGCTAGTTTTATGCATGTGTATGTTTATAGCTTAAACAAGCCCCGAATATATTTCCAAATAAGAGCTTCAAAAATATTTTATGGCATGCCAGTTTTGTTTGAGAAAATGTGTTAACCATTTTTTTTTCTTATTTATAACCAATAAAGCAGCATATTTATTTGCATAAATCTTGGAAAATGAGGAAAGAATAAAGAAAATTGAAAGTATCATATATTATTAAAATTTTCTGGAGATCATTTTCTCAGTACTGCATATACACACACACACCCCACATATAAATGTATCTTTTATAAACTTGGAATCATATATCTGAGGAATGTTCTACATCCTGCTCTTTTCCATTTAAAATTATCTCATGAGCATTTCCAAATTTTTAAATAACTTATGAAAATTTTTCTTATTTAAGGACTTTTTGTTATTTTCATTTTTCACTATTGAACGTGGGCCATGAATTAATTCTTGCTTTTATTTATTTCTTGTACATAAATCTTTGATGCATGTCTGATTATTTTCTCTGTGTAATTCCTAAAGAAAAAAATTACTAGGTCAAAAGGTAGTAATAATTTTTAGATACTTGATTCTTATTGCTAAATAGCTCTCCAGTAAAATTGTATCAAATGAAACTTTCACATGATATTTGAGAGGGACAAGTTTATTTGCCAACACTAGTCAGTATACTTAAAAACATCTTTCTCAATTTGTAAAGAAATCTGCATCTGATTTTATATTGCAAGTGAGAATCAACTGTTTTGTTTTGTGTTTCATTGGCTTATTCTTCTTTTTCTACTTCTACTTATGAATTGGTTATCCACATCTTTTGCCCGCTTTCTTTCAGGGGAGTCAAAGTTTTCTTACTGATTTGTTTTTCTATTGATTTATTATTATTATTACATTCTTCAGCATATAACACTTTAATTTTTAAAATTTGGTTTTCTTTTGACTTTTGATTTTGTGTATTTATTTCATAGAAATTTTCACACCTGCATAGTAAATCACTAAATCTCATCTTGCCTTGCAGCGGTTCTCGAGTGGTCCTAGCAACTGGTTTTAGCAAGTACCCCACCTAATTCTAAATGAAATAATTAATAAACCACATGGTGAAATTCTGTGTTGAATTAATACTTAGAGTTTCTCCTAGTAATATTGTTAGAGTAGAAAAGTAGGAGACAGGGCTGACACCAGATGTAGAGGCTTGAAAATTGGGTGCAGGTGTTAAAGTAAACAACCCTCAGGCAGAAGCTAACCAGAGGGGCTGAAAACTGCAGGCAAGAACCAGCTTGAACTGGCTTGTCAGTTATCTCTGCCATCTTATATGAACTTTGATTAATTACACTATCATTTATATTGTGGTTTTAAAATTTTTCTGACCTTGAAATCACCGTGACAGTTTTGAGACAACCATATAAAGTATGAAAATTGGAGGGGATCCAATTCTAGGGATTACTATCCAAATTCTTAGTAAAAGCCATCCCCTTGGCCTTGAATGTTCCTCCCCTCAATTAGTAAAACTACAAAAGATCTAAAACCACTTTCTCTCAGTGCTTCTTCTCTCTTTCGAGCCTGCTTGCTCTCACCCCTGAGAGTGTACTTTTGCTTTTAATAAAAAGCTGCCACTTTCTTGGCTTCCATGGTGTGTCCTGAAATTCTTCTCCCGACGAACACCAAGAACTTGGAAAAACCTACAATATCACATAAATAGCTATCTATATTTTCTTCTCTGTTCTTATATTTTAATTTTTTTACATTTACCTATTTTACTCAGCTGAAATTTATTTTACTATGCACTTTACCCTCAAATATGAAACCATTTTTCCTAGTATAATTTACTGAACAACATTTCCCTAAAAATTTACAATTTTATCCTTTTTGTTTACTACAATTTTATAAATATTTGAATGTTTTACTAAGCTCGTCTTTCTGTCTCATTGATTTATCTATCTATTCCAGCTGTCATTTTTTTGTCTTTTTATTTTTTTTGAGATGGGGTTTTACTATGTCACCCAGGCTGTCACCAACTCCTGGGTTTAAGAGATCCTCCTGCTTCAGCCTCCCAAGTAGCCGGGATAACAGGTGTGAGCCACCATGCCCAGCTCCCAGCATGCTGTTTTATGTGCTATATATTTTGAGTATATTTGGTACTATGAACAATATCCCCTCCTCATTAGTCTTCCTACTTAAAAATATTTTGGCAATTCTCACCTATGTAATTAAAAAAATCAGTTTTTAAAATTAAAATAAATTGTTAAAATTTTTGACTGGAGTTGTATTTAGTCTAGATTAGAAAATAATTTGAGTAGACTTCACACGTGTGCGATATTGTGGCCTCCCATATTAAAATATTATGAATTTTTACTTGTATTTGTAGCTTCTTTTTGGTTTTTTTTAAAAAAATTCCTAATTGTCTTCATATAGGTCTTCCTTATTTTCCAAGTTTGTTTTTGGCATTGTATATTTTTAAAACTTCTATTATAAATTATAAGTGGAATATTTCTCTATACTCTTTATAAATGACACTTGCTAGTGTGTGTGAAAGCTACTGCTGTTTACTTATTTATGTAGTAATCAGGCAACTATTCAACTCTTGTATTCTCAGAGTTTCTAAGTTGGTTCCCTTAGGGTTTTCCAAAAGATAGTCATGTATCATCTGTACATAATGTTATAAATTATCTCCTCCTTTCCAAAGTTGTATTTTTCTTTTCTTGACTTATTAAGTTGACAAAAACTTCCATAGTACCAAAATATAATGATGGTAGCGGGAATAGTTATCTTTAATTTTACTGGCTAAAACACTTTAACATTTAACATTTAGTCATAGTTAAGTATGATTCTGCCTATCAATATAAAATAAATATTCTTTATCATGTTAAGGAAGAGTCCTACTTATGGGTTTCTACAGGTTTTATTAAGTAAAGATGTTCAATCATTTTTAAAAATCAAATCAACCTTACTTTGTCATGTCATTTTCTTTACTTAGTGTTTTAGAATTTATCAAAGTGGTCATATAATTGTTCCCCCTCTCATCTAGTGATATGATAAAAAT
>NW_012148208.1:455190-455515 GCF_000956105.1 Propithecus coquereli | reverse complement strand
TGCTTGATTTTTCTATGATTAAGTAAAAAACTGTTTTATTAAAACTCAATTCCCTCCCCAAACTTTCCAGAATAGTGAAAAACTCTGAAAGGTTACAATTTTCTCTGCAAACCATACCTTCTCTATTTAAATATTTGTGAGTGTGTGCCAAGTGTATACTCTGAAACTCAAATAGAATGTGTTTTCTTATATATGAATACATATGTTGATTAATTAAACGGATGCTACATTCGCGCCTCACTTTAGGGTTATTTGATTCAGAACAGTACTTGGTTTCAGTGGTAATCTGAATTATGAAAACTACTTACAAATATGCTCTTATTTT
>NW_012148208.1:454551-455140 GCF_000956105.1 Propithecus coquereli | reverse complement strand
AGGAGTTAGCCCTGTGAAGCATATTACAAGTGTCCTCTAGAGACTGAACTGGTTTCCAATTGATTTCAAGTTGCCATTCAAATTACTGTCTTTCACGTATAGCAACTACATTGTGTCAATTCGTGACTTCTCAAAAACTACTGGAAATAAAATCCTAAACTTTGGAGCTAAACAAAAGGTTACTCCGGAATATTTGAGGGCTGTCCGGAAAGTATACAGTCATAATTTTCGTAATTTTTAATATTACATGGCTGGATACTTTCCAGACAGCCCTTGTATGTAAGGACAACAATCTTACAGTTTAGGAGGGTGTCTTTAAATTATGACTTAAGCTTTTAGACCTAAAATATGGAGCTTCTTATGGAATGATATTTCTCTTATGGCATTGTATTTAGATTAGTAAATGTGTAGATTCAGAATGGTCTTCTCTTCTAATAGTTTGCTGTCTCATGTGATTTCTTGTTATTAAGCAGAAATCTCATTTTCTTTAAAATACCTTAATATCCTGATATAGTAGTTTATTAATGATATAGAATTTTTTCAGCTTGTTTTTTATTTTTTGGTCTTGGAGATAGGCAATAATTAACAG
>NW_012148208.1:452788-454501 GCF_000956105.1 Propithecus coquereli | reverse complement strand
TATTCTGGTTTGATGATTTAAATAGTAGTTACAAAAACCTGGTTTCGCTCTGAACCTCCATTGGGAGGGATTTATGAAATCAGGGGCTTGAGTAGTAGTATGAAAGGTAGTGAGTGGCTATGTAATAGGACATTTTAAGAGTGCTGTGTTTTCCCAGGAATTAGAGAGCATGTGAAAAGCCTCCAGAACTAGTAAGCAGATTCTGAATCATAAGGGACTATAGCTCCATCATCATCCTTTCTTACATGCTTGAGGTTTTACCTCCTTTTTGCTTCCTTTTTGGGCCTATTTTATAAATGTAGGCTCAATAGCTTTAATAATAGAGGATAACAATTCACCAGATAGTGAATTAAAAGGTAAAATTGTGACACTTTGTGTTACTCAGGCGAAATCTCAAGAGAAATTGAAACTGACCACATGTAATTTTTCAAGTAAGAATTAGGTCTTGATAGAGAAAGCAAGGAATATATTTACAATGATTTTTTTGAAGTTCCGAGTAATCCAAAAGTCAGGAATTCCAAGTTCAACATGCAAGACACAAAATTATGTTAGGATTTTGTTTTACTGAGAGAAAATGAAACTTTGATTGCTGGAATAACAAATATAGTACAGAACAGGCTGGCTTAGAGTCATGTTTCCCAAACTGGGATATATGGCCTTGGGACATGGATTATTGAAACCACAGGATGAGCCTGCAGCCTTTTTCCTATTGTGACAATTTACATGTGGATTAGGGATAAAAGAAGATTATTAATTTAACTGGCAGGAATTTCAAATACTTTTATGCTACCTCAATAGATAAATTTTATAAAGTGGAATATAAAATTCAAATGATATTTTCTATAGCTTGAATGTTTATGTCTCTTCATATGTTGAAATCCTCACCCTCAAGGTGATGGTATTAGAAGGTAGGACCTTTGGGAAGTGATTAAGTCATGGGGATGGAGCCCTCATGAATGTAATTAGTGCCCTTATGAAAGAGCCCAGAGAGAGACCCCCTCACCTCTTCTACCATGTGAGTACACAACAAGAAAATGCCATCTATGAAGCAGAAAGTCAGCCCTCACCAGACACCAAATCTGCCAATGTCTTGTCTCAGACTTCTCAGCCTCCAGAAGGCTGAAAAATAAATTTCTATGTTTATAAGTTACCCAGTTTATGGTATTTTGTTATAGCAACCCAAACAGACTAAGACGATTTGTTTAAGATTAACCTTCAAGAAATTTTGAACATGCAAAGGTCTATTATAGCTTGACTCCCAGGTATATTAGTTAAATAAATGCTTTGGCTGCCAAACTATCAGATTTCTTGTCTTGGCAGAGTGGTTGACTGATATGATTTCTGGCAAGTTAGTTAATTTTTCATGCATTAGTAAAATTGATCACAGCTTTTAACTTAATTGAGGAATTATTAGAAAATTAGAATTATAGAGTTGAATACAGTATTACTTTAAATTATTTGTATAGATAAAGAAATAAACATCACTATAAGTTTTTTTATTCAAAGTCTTGGGATCTACCTGAGAGGAAAAGAAGAGAGAGGGGTTGGAAGCAGAGATATCATGACCTATTGCAAAAACATAACTGTGATTTATATGTGCTTGCATAGCTTTGTCCTTTACCATACCTTAGTTCTCAGGGTTATCCTTCAAAACAGGGAAGAGATGCATTTTTATGACTGGGTGATTTAAACAGTGGCCGAGATTATGACTTA
>NW_012148208.1:450438-452663 GCF_000956105.1 Propithecus coquereli | reverse complement strand
TCGCGCCTCACTTTAGGGTTATTTGATTCAGAACAGTACTTGGTTTCAGTGGTAATCTGAATTATGAAAACTACTTACAAATATGCTCTTATTTTCTTCTCATGATCTCTCTCCTAAGGAAAGTAAACAGGAACAGTTGAAAAAGAACTTCGTGCTCCTCAGAGGCTATTGTACTGGCTTGGTCCAACTCAGGATGTGGGAGCATTTGTCCTTTCAAGGACAGTGAAGTCCTTCTGTGAAGGCCATGGTGTTATTCATTCACAGGGAAGCTCCACACAGCTGGGATGAGAAAAGCAGACCCCTGAGCAGGTTCAATATCGCCCCCCTCAGGAGCACCGGTGCCATGGAAAGTTTCAGTTACCATCCGACAGTGCAGAGAGCAGGGATGCAGTTGGGCCAGAGAGAGAACTTCTATTTTCAAACACAAATGAACAAAACCACCAATATTACGAAGAAATCATTGTTCTCTCTGTCTAAACTTAAGGTCCAAACAAATCCTCCCTGATTTAATGTGCAGATTTTGGCCTCACCCCCGTGCTCTTCTTGATGGGTCTGTGAGGCAGCACTGTCTGTAACAGTGTGTGCCAGGCACAGGGACTTTTCCAGCTGTCTCATGACTTTTGGGCAACCTTGCCTTTTTGTTCAACTTTGAGCTGGGCTGTCTATGGACTTTTTAGGTTTAGCTTTGGGAAGCTGCCCCCTACTGGGCTTAGGGAGGGAAACTGCTGTAATTGGCCGCTGATTGGACCCTGGACTCTGGAGCCTCCTGACATAATTGTTTACCCTCATGTTATCAACCTGAAAACCTTGTTAAGTGTTACATCTCCAGTCCCCTGACTGTCTTGTGACCAACTTGATGGTATTAGGCAAAGCTCATTCCAGAAGGATTGTCATAAAGTTGTTGACTGAACTCTGTCTCGGGAAAGCTTAGCATGCCCTGGTGACTTTTATGCTCACACCACTAACTCTGAGAGGTCAAAGGTTTTATGTAGAATGGTAACGTTCTTAAAATTGACTCATAAACAGAGCTACGCATAGCAGACTCGTCCCTGGTCTTACAAAGAGGATGTCAAATGGCTGAGCCATGCACTTTCTCAAAGTCAACGGCAGCGGGGACAAGGAAGGGGTTGGTCATGTTAGAGGGAGCCTGGACAAAGGCCAAGTCGCTACCAAACAAGTTGTCAGTCTCTGTGCTTTCCACTCATGCTCAAGCGTTCCATTGAGCAGATACCGGAGCAAAAGGAAGATAAATGTTTCGTGTAGTTTGTTCTGATATAACTGTCACTGTCTCAGGGCACACACTCTCCATGAGAACACCTCTGTTTCATTAATCAGGTTTTCTTTTGACAATGTGACTAAATGTAAGTGATGTCAATTTCTGCAGCTGCTTTTTCTTTATAAATAGGCTTTTTTAAAAACTATATTTGGTAGATGTTAATATTCCCATGTTGGACGTGAGAAAGGTTATTATAGTATGTAACATAGTAAAATATTTGTTTTATTGAAAGAGAGAACTACTCAACCACTTCTATTTACATTCTTGGGAAGCTTGGGTCAGGCTGCCCTAAGGAGTTCTATTTTCTAAAGAATACGTCTATGGAATGACTTCATCATTGGTTCATGAAACAAACAACCTCACGATTTTTGCTAAACATGGTACCCTTAATTTTCTAGAATAAGACAAATGATAGTTATTATAAATAATTTTGGATAAAACTCTGGTTTATTACTTAATTTTAAAGACCTCCATGAGTTTGAGATAATCAAATCAAACCATTCTTTTTGCTCAGACTAAGATAAAAATAACAAGACAAATCTACTAGTGATCTAATTTTAAATGCAACTTAAATAAAATATATATCTTTAAAGCACTGATTTTTTTTCTTATGATCAAAGGCAGACAAGCTACAGAATTGCCTTTGGCAATTTCTGTTTGTATAATGCATTGATTTCAATGAAAGAAAAATGGAATAAATCACAATTCATGATAAAAGGTTAAATTGTGTCTTAAATGTAGGAAAGGTAAGAGGATTTTTATTTTTTTAAGGAGCAAATAGGGTAGAAATTAGAGTGGCCAGCATGGGGCTTCTTTTAGGTTTCTTCTCTTCCCCCTTAAATTAAGACCTAACCTGAAAATATATTTTACTTCTTAGTTTTATAAATAAGGAATATAGAGAAAAGCCAGGGCTGCTAGATTTACATTGCTTCTGCTAGTCTAAACAAAA
>NW_012148208.1:447823-450388 GCF_000956105.1 Propithecus coquereli | reverse complement strand
TTAGTTGATTTTTGTAAGCCCTCATAATAGAAAGGTGGGTTAAATTTCAACGTTGTAGTTTTAAAACATTGTCAAGATTGACATGTCCAAAATCAAAATTTGTCATTGCTTTTTCCCTATCCATTTATGAAAGAAGGATCACATGAAAAATTATAAATAAATAAATTCAAAAAGATTTTTTTCCTGATAGTTCAAAACTTTATTATACCATTAAAATTGTTCCAAAGCAGGACAAAATTTAGTTTAAATCTGCAAAAGAAAGTCCTTTGCTATATGAACAGGGGTGGATTCCTTCCTGGTGGCCCCAAGGGTGAACATTTCCTTCTTTATTCTTATCTCTTCATCTTACTCTGATCTGTAGCTTCCCATAGGCATCTTTGTTTATCTGGTTTCCTTCCCCTCACCTGGGGCCATAGAGAGAGAGGGAAAAGCTTGTTCCCATATTGAGGCCTATTGAGAAACAATCCTGGGGTGTAGAAGATATCAGATTTCACTACCAGGCAAGGAGAAAGATGGGAAAGGGAAAAGGAAAAACAAGCAAATTTAGTTGAGTTTTCAAGACTTTTCCAATTCACCTTTAGGACAAGGATTCACAAAGATGAATTTCTTGCTTTTAAGAGTATTATAAAACTAGGACCAGGTGTGACGGCTCATGCCTGTAATCCCAGGACTTTGAGAGGCTGAGATGGGAGGATTGCTTGCAGCCAGGAGTTTGAGACCAGCCTGAGCAACATAGTAAGATCCCGTCTCTATGAAAAAATTAAAAAAATAACCAGGTGTGGTGGTGGCACATGCTTGTAGTCCTATCTACTGGGGAGGCTGAGGTGGGAGAATTGCTTGAGCCCAGGAGTTCACCTGGGTGATAGAGTGATACTTGTCTCTAAAAAGGAAAAAAAAGAATATTATAAAACAAGAGGAGGTGACAAATCTCGCCTCATAGCAGAACTTCTGGGGGAACATTAGCCTCAGGGATATGGATGAAAGAATGCTTATTAACTCTGAAACAGCAGATGAGCCTTCTGAATATCATGAGTTTGGTGTGCTCCAGGGAACCATAGCCAGTAGGTTGGCCCATGGAGCCTTACAGAGCTTCAAACTGTAGATATGAACTGGAACAATTCCAATGTATTCTTTACAGTTGAGACTGTAGGATTGTTTGAGATCTTTAAAGGAATATAACAACATGAGGGACAGTAAAGAATTCTATGAAGAGTGTTGCGGGGCTCCTAGAAGAATATGGTGTATGGAAACCTGGGGACAAATGCATGTTAAGAAATTGTGGTAAGTGCAGACTAAAGATTTGGCCGATAGCAACCATATTAGTTTACTAGGGCTGCCATAACAAAGTACTATAACTTGGCTTAAAACAACAGAAATTTATTGTCCCACAATTCTGGAGGTTGGAAGTCTGAAGTCAAGGTGTTGTGAGGGCCAGTTTCCCTCTTAAGGTTGTAAGATAATCCTTCCTTTCTTCTTCCTAGCCTCTGATGTTTTGCTGGCAATCTTTGGTGTTCCTGGGCTTACAGCTACGTAGTTACAATCTCTGCCTTTGTTTGCACATTTTGTTCTCCCTGTGTATGTGTCTTCAGATGGCCATCTTGTTATAAGGACACCAGTAATCTTGCATCAGGGACCAACCTTGCTATAATATGGCCTCATCATATCACTAAATACATCAGCAACAACTCTATTTCCAAATAAAGTCACATTCTGAGGTACTTAGAGTTAGGACTTCAACATATCTTTTTTGGAAAAGACTCAATTCACCTCATGACAATATCAAATATTATACAAAGTATGATGGACACACAAAAAAAGTCATCATACTTCACATTTAGGAAATGATTGGTTACTTTTGAAAGAGCTCTAAGTAAAAGCCAAGTTCACAGCAGTTGACTAGTGAGTGTGAAGTGGAGAAGTGGAGACCGCTGTGAAAGGCAGAGGACAATGTCAGAGGATGGCACAAGAGTGAGAGAGTGTAAGACTTTCTGAGGATTGATAGGTGGTCATCAGTACATAAAGCAAGTAGTCTTGAGTTAATAAGGATGTCAATCTAATAAAGCAATATTGGAGTAAGTACTCTAATCACTCAAGAAACTATATGCAGTTATATGCCCCATAATGGTGTTTCGGTAAATGATGAACCGCATATACAATGGTGGTCCCATAAAATTATAATTCTGTAATTTTACTGTATCTTTTCTATGCTTAGACACACAAATACGTATCATTGTGTCACAGTTGCGCATAGTATTCAGTAAAGTAACATGTACAGGTTTGTAGCCTAGGAGCAATAGGCTATGCCATACATAGCTCAGGTGTGTAGTAGGCTATACCATGTAGGTGTGTGTAAGTACACTCCGGGTGCTTACTCTATTTCGCACAACAAAATCACCTAATGATGCATTTCTCAGAATATATTTCTGTTGTTAAGCAATACATGACTATAGTTAATAAAATTCTACTGGATCGTGATGTGTTTCCTGTTAATATAAACTCCTAAGCTATTCTAATCCATATTAAAATGCCACTATTGATATAGGTTTATTAAGTCAATATATATAT
>NW_012148208.1:436017-437643 GCF_000956105.1 Propithecus coquereli | reverse complement strand
ATTTCTTTCTCCTCAAATTTTGGTATTCATTAGGAAGATGAACACAAAGACCAGGAAGCGATAAGCTTCCATCAAGTATAAATTCACTTTACATACAGGATTTATTCCTGTAAACTAAGGTGTAAATTAGTTTTCTGTGTGTGAATGGAGAAATTATAAATACATTTTGGGGGCATAATAATGTCTAGATTCAAGAGCAACTCCTTCAAAAAATAAGTATCTCTTTTAAATTTGTATTCTTGAAAATTAAAAAATTTGAATCTACATTTTATTATTCCTCAGACCATCTTTCTCCAAATTTTAATTTTCCCCATTCTCACTATTCCTGAAACTGTTAGAAGAGAAAAAAGCAAACATGTTGGAACAACATAAAAAATGCAAAACAAAAAACCAAAGAAACGAAGTCCCTAGTGTATTAGTCATCTGTTGCTATACGACAAATTACCAAAAACTAAATGGCTTATAAAAGCATACATTTAGTATCTCACAGTTTCTACAGGCCAGGAATTTAGAAGAAAATTAACTGGATTTTCTGCTCAGGATCTTCCACAGGCTACAATCATGGTGATCTCTCGGGCTATGTTCTCATCTCAACGCTCAACCGTGGGAGGGTTCACTTCCAAGCTCACACATTTGGTTACGGGCAGAATTCAATTCCTTGCAAGCTCTTAATTAGAGGGCCTCAGTTCCTTGCCACATGGCCTCTTTAACGTGGAAGCTTGCTTTATATTAAAGCCAGCAAGAGAGGAAGAATCTGCAAGCAAGAGGAAAGTCAATCTTTTGTAATGTAATGACTGAAGTGACATCTCATCACTTTTGCTATATTGTATTCATTAGAAGTAAGTCAGGAAGTCCAGGCCATACTTGAGAAGAGGGGAATCACACAAGGGCATGAGATTATACAGGAGGCAGGGATCACTGGGGCTTGTCTCAGGAGTCTTCATACCACAGTTAGTGGTCCAATTGTTATTGTCCTAATGTTGTATCCCTTTCCTATAAATATGTTTTAAAGCAATTTTTCTTGTCTATTACATTTAATTACATATAATGTAACATCACAACCAAACGAGAATGTTGTAAGATGCACACACACAAAAACCACATAAATTTGCATGAAGTGGTTAAGCATTCCTCTCTAGAGTACTCTAGCAGGGTTAGTGTCCAATATTTTTGTGGGAGAGCTGTTTTCAGGTTTCACTGTACCTGTGATTTGTTTTCTTCTATAAAAAGAAAAAGTGGGTTTTTATCTTTTTTCTCTGCTCCAGGATGGGTCAAATGAGATACAGAAAACAACCACACTGAGAAATGAAGAGATGCTAAGGCCTAGCATGATTTGTACTTGTAAATGGTATTTCCTACAATATTGGAGAAACAAATTTCTTAAATTCATTGATTGTGCATAGCATTGCAATTGCTAGAACTGTAGAAATAGTTAATAAAGATTTTTTAAGTGACATCTACATGTGAAGAATTTTGGAGATTGAGAATTCTCTGTAATTAACAATATAGACTCTGATAATACAAGGAGCAGGTCATTGCAACACACACTGGCACAAAAGGGCAAGCTGGGAACTATGGAAGAGGACAATCCAGACCAAATCAGGTGAAAAATATTTCTTTTTATCT
>NW_012148208.1:434957-435967 GCF_000956105.1 Propithecus coquereli | reverse complement strand
AACACACAATGCTATATTCAACAAATTACATGTAGCAAAGGGATCTTAAAGGTTATAATAAAGTGATTGTATTAATGGATCTAATTGGCCATGCCTCTCTATTTCATGCCCTTTGGTCATGACTTCCCCCCACTGTCCTAACTTGCTTGTGTGACTTGCTTTGAACAATGGGATGGTAACAGCACTGAAGCAAGCAGAAGCCTGAAATGCATTTCTGCACCTCTGCTTCCTTTCCTTTCCTTCCCTGCTACTGCCGTGAGAACATGCCCTGGCTAGCTTGCAGGAGAACGTAAGAGGAGTCCAATGAGGGATAGCTGAGTTTTCCCAGTGATGCTATCAAGATCAGCTAGCCACGGTTAACCATCCAGCTGACAGTAGTTGCATGAGTGAGCATAGCTGAGATCAGGTGGGCATGGTCCAGAGCAGGAGAACTGCTCAGCCAACCCATTAGTTAAAAGAAAATAATAAGTGATTGTTGTCTTCAGCCATTAAGTTTGGAGTGTTTTGTTACACAGCAATGGCTGACCGATACAGGATGATTTGTTCCAGATTTCCCATAGAAGACATAAGAAAACTGATTCTGGGGATTTACATTTTCCCCAACTTTGCTGCAACTAAAACCTCCCAAACCTCCCAAATTTTAGAGTTGAGAACTCTAGTTCTAAATTATGTAAAAGCAAGAATAACTAATTATTGACAAACTTCTCAATCCTTACTAGCTAATTCCAGGTGATAAAGTAATAAACAATATTTTCTGGAATTACTTTGATTAGTATTATACATAACATTAAAGATTTTTTCAAGCCTAAGCAATATATTGCATTGCAGAAATTGTCACTCATGTGAAGTGATTCTCTTGTGCAAAGGAAAAGCTTCATTCAGAGTGCTGAATTTGTAGTTGCATTTCATGCTTAAAGGAGTTAGCCCTGTGAAGCATATTACAAGTGTCCTCTAGAGACTGAACTGGTTTCCAATTGATTTCAAGTTGCCATTCAAATTACTGTCTTTCA
>NW_012148208.1:426139-427441 GCF_000956105.1 Propithecus coquereli | reverse complement strand
AAAAATCATAATCATTGTCTATCAGTTTATTCAGTCTCAGGTTATTAAATCTTGTTCTGTTTGATCTTGGGTTAACAGTTTTATGAACTTATCAGCATCTCCATCAGTTCTGGAAATTTTTACGTAGTTCAGTGGTATAATCTAAAAGTTATTTAGATGATGTGCTCAAATGCCTATACTCTACAGTACCTGTCACAGTCCTTTCCATGGGTCTCTGAGACAATCTTTTTTGAGTTAAAGACAAAGAACAAAGCACTTTGGTCTGTATTTGATTGCAAGGGCTTTCAGGAAGTCATCAAAGGGGAATAATAACTATTTGTGAATGACAAAAGGCTTAAAATAGCCATGGTTTAGGACCTGATGAGAGATCATTTTAATGCAATTGATAAGGACATTTGGTTGTCTCTGCGACATAAGAACATTGAAGATAACTGGAATTATGACCGATAACATTATACTAGGACATATCATGGACAGAAGGACATTGTCACATTTCTATAAACCTTATATAATTTTTGAAATACTTATATTAATAACATATGTCCATATAAATATAAGGTAGGGAAGGTTAAGTTGGCTTCTTATTTGACAATGGTTTCTATGTAATTTAGCACATCAAATAAACCTAATTAGTTTAACATCTCTCTTTTTACAAGGTGAGAGAACAAATCCTTTGAGAGTTTTCAGGGATCAGAAATCTCAAAGTCTGGTTGAGGTCAAGAAGGCTTCACTTAGAATTTGATTTTGGAAAGTTGTCAAAAACATCAAAAGGTTTGAGCACTGATTAAATAGGATCACCCATCACTATGAAACAATATTTATTTATTTGACCAAGGTGACAATTAAAATTTTAAGAGTAAATATAGGAGGTAACATGACTGTAAAAATAGAAAACAGAACTTAGCTCTTCTAATATAGAGAAGATTTGGTTCTCTTTGATGATTGAGGAAATGATAAAGGCAACATAAAGCACAGGAGATTACGAGGAGACACAGAACCTTTGCTCCCTAGGTGAGTTACTCAAAAGGTAAAGAAAAACCTGCTACAATCTCATATAAAGAGGAGACCAATAATCTAAGAAATCTCTGTCCTTTTAACAGAAAAAGAAAACCAAATTTTAGTTTTGCATCAGTATATTTTGCTATTAAAAAGCTTATTTTAAAACCTTATAATAAATCCATTCACTCTTAGCCAGCTTGACCACATGAAATGTCTCTCTCCCTCATCTCTCCTTTCTCTCTCTCTCTCTCTCTTTCACTTTCCATGGACCCTTTTCAACTTTCTATATCCATTCAGATTTTT
>NW_012148208.1:424968-426089 GCF_000956105.1 Propithecus coquereli | reverse complement strand
ATTAAAAGAACAGGTCAGGTCAAATGTAATGTGGATCATTTTAGTGTGTGAGAGACTTGACCATAATTATGGCCTGAGGGAAGATGGCAGTGGAGGACAAATGATTGAAAATATAAGCAAAGATAGGATTATTGATGGAGCAAGTTTTATGAGGCAATGGGACCTGATAAAGGGAAAAATGGTGACAAAGCTCTGAGCTTCTCCACATGCCTGAAGAGAATTGTACAGTTAACGTTGGTTATGAAGTGGTCATAATTTGGTGACTCTGTAAATGTTTAGGTCATTATTTGGAGGCATGGCTCACATTTTTTAGCAAACATTTATTGAGGATGTGCTGTGTGACTAGCGCTGAGATAGATGCTTTCACATTTGCACCATCATTTAATTTGAAGCTAGGTCTTCTATCCTAAAGAGAGGTTTTAACAGTGAGGCTGGAAGGCCAATGTGGGCATAAACTTCTAGAGAAAAAGACCTTGGAATTTCTTCAAATTAAACCATCTAGGGCTGCTTCTTGGCTTGTGAGTAGGCTGGCCCAACCTTCAACCTCAGGAAATGACATGCCCAGTGTGGTTTGTATGTGTGTGTAGATGTAGGGCAACCATTGAAGTTAGGCCTTTATTTGGTGAGAGCAATTATTTAACAAGAGACATTTCTATAAAAACAAAAGAGAAACAAAAATTAATTGTTGGAACAGACTATAAACCTAGTTTGTTCGTTTTGTTTTGTTTTTGAGTCCAGAACACAGCCAGTTGAGAAGATTTTTTGATATTGGGTTTGAAGTGTCTTTAGATGATGGAATGAAGATGGTAGGGGCAGTGTCACAATCCTGGTTATTTCCTGGGACTAAGTATGGAAAATGTAGGTGTTGTGGTAAACTTTTTGAGTGGCCCACATAATGATGGTGATATTATATCAAATCTCTTAGCTTCATCTTGCAGGGCTTCAGGAAAAGTACATTTTTAGTTCTCAGTGATGCCAAATCAGAATGGTTGGGAAAAATTCGAAAACATTAATTACTGACAAAACACATAAGATAGAAGGATCCAGTTTACAAAGAGGTAAAAATATCTCAAAGGCAATAAACAGCAATAGAATCTGATAACCCACAAGGATTATAATTT
>NW_012148208.1:423961-424918 GCF_000956105.1 Propithecus coquereli | reverse complement strand
TCTTTTTATATATAAAGTTTTTTCAATCAAAGGATCTATCATTCGGTCATTGATGATTTAGAATCTCCAAAGGTATACCTGTTCAAAAATGTGACTCAAAACCAATAAGCCTTCTTATGGCTTAATCATGGACACAAGAGGTATCCCCAAAAAGGGTGCAGAAGATACAGCCCCCATGTTCCAAAGTCACTACTATCGATAGGTAAAGATAAAGACAGAGAATTAGATGAGCCCTCTGAAAGCTGGAAATGCCAGTAGGATGCCAGTGCTGAATGGGATGCCCAGTCTATCCAGATTTCTGTCCAGCCAACTACAAATTCTTAGGGTCTCCAATCTGATGGTTATCCATCTCTGAGCATGGACCCCACAACCTGTCCCGCAATGGTAGGCAGAAAACCAGAGAAAGAGCTCTCTCACTAAATCCAAGCCAAGCTTTCAGGACACAAAACAAGACAAACTGGACACAATGGTTTTCCCTGGTATGAAAAGGATCTATAACAAGAATATTCAAACCTAGAGTCACAATACTTAAAGAACTGTTATCTATAAGTATTTTCTTAAATTACTCTAAATCTTGGTTAAAAAAGACAAGGAGAAGCTCTTATTGTCCTCATTGAATTGGACACTGAGCAGAGATCAAGGAGTCCAATTGGTAAGGCAATTTACCTTTGCTGGCTTGGTGGCTTGGTCAGAGATCCTGAGATTGCAGCTACAGCCTCCAGAGTGATTGCGAATCCAGACCATCCCACTTTCACCGACAATCTGTTGAGGAGGAAAAACTATTTTTCTACCACTTAGGTTCATGGCTGGGAGGCCTGCAGATTAAATTGACAAAAGACAGACTAGCAAGAAAATTAAAAGCCAAAGTTTATTTAAATGCATATGGGAGCACACAAAAGAAGTGGCTCACTAAATCATTAAAGTTAGGGGCTTATATACCTAATTTAAAAGGGAAAA
>NW_012148208.1:418431-421142 GCF_000956105.1 Propithecus coquereli | reverse complement strand
ATGACATCTGGTCATACTTCTTATGCTCCCTATACCCCTGCAGTCTGAGCAAGTAACCAAACAACTGTTAATTACAGTGAAATCTCTCTGATTTACCCTACATTGATTAAAAAATGTAAAACAATCTAAAAGTATTGATGTTTAGTTTAGAGACATCAGTTATGTAATTCAAACTTGGAAGCAATTAGAAAGTATGATTAAGGGTTAAGTGAACGATATCTTCAGAGGAATTTTGCAAAATTTCTAAGAAAATGAAATAGCATACAATCTTTTAAAGGATTTATAATTCTGACTCATTTATTACTTGAGTATAGACATCTCCACCCCAAGCCAGTCCTAAGCAGGTCATATTAATGAAGGATTTTTTTGCACATTCACTTTTCTGTCAAGGACACTATTTTCCCAGATACTTATGCGACTTGCTTCTTTTCCTTTAAGTTTCCACTCCAATATCACCTTGATCAAACAGCATCCTCAATGTCCCCAGGGCACAGTGTAGCTCTTACCGTTGACATACTGTGGATTTATTTGTTTTGTGTCTGGCCTTCCACTAGAATGTAAATTTTATGAAAGCAAGGACTTTACTAGTTTTGTTAATTCTTTTTTCGCAGTACCTACAATACCTCCTGGTATAGTAGGCTCACAATAAATATTTGTGGAATGTAGGAACAAATGGGATTTGCTTTACTCCCCTGCAAAAGAGTGACTAAAGAAAAGACATAAGTGGATAAATAACTGGTAGAATGCTAACACAAACAGAAAAAGGACCAATTTCTTTTTATTTGGATGTCTCAAATCTATTTGCTGTTGTTGTGGTTGTTTTTTTTTTCTTTTTTTGGCTAGGCTTGAAATGTAGGCATTCAGCCAAGAAGCTGCATGCTGACTAATGAGATAGAGATACGCATTTAGCCCAGCAATATTCATACATTCTATATGCATTCATTTTTCTGTAGTGACATTTTAATATATTTTGGTGAAGATATTCCCAAGATAATGAAGATATGTCGAGTGAGCATTGAAAATGATGAGTCTTTTTTTCCATTATCAAAGACAAATACAGGTGTGTAATATAGGCAGAGCATTGGAAGTAGGGGAAGAAAATGAGAGAATCTCAAGTAATGAAAAGAAATTAAAGCTCTCCAATAATTGAAAGAAAGGCCAAACCGAAAACATAAATCTCCAGACTCAGCAAGGATTTATACTGATGTGGAATGAGTGGACCAATGGCTTTCATGATGTGATTCGTTTTGAAAAAATATGTCATTTCCATTGCCAAGTAGGGTTCATGGTTTAGTGAAAATTTCATCTTCAGACTAATCACCTGAGCCAAATTCTGACCCTATATATTCTGATATGAAGAATGAACTATTTCTAGCTTATTCATGAGATTTTAAGCATAATGTCAAGGAGGGGTAGTCACAGCTAAGGTAAGATCTTGATATATTTGCATTAGGCCTTATGCTTGGTGTAGAAATTTCCTTGTAACATTACATGAAATAGCATAACGTCCATTTAATTCAAGAGTGCTTTGTACCCTCCCCAAATGACCAAGAAAGACATCAACTCACTTACAACACAGTCTTGATGGTCAGACCAAAGGGTACGTGATGGTGAATTATTTTCAGCAGACGCGCATAGAACAAGGCAGGAAAGAATCTGAACAAGTCATTTTAAAGCAGGACCAAATTTGAGAGAGAGAGATCAGAAAGTTTGGGTACTGGGCTTCAAAGAACAAATTTAATTAATCATTTTTAAATAATTGATCATGATGCAGTAAATTAGAATTAGAACATCTCCTGTAATACTAGCTATATGATAGCAAAATTAGGGCAGGTAGTTTGTACAGTTTGTATGCAAGGTATTGATTAAAATCAATCTAGCTATTTTATTGGGAGGATGGGGAATCTGTCTAGATAGTAAGTCAGGCAGTAGCTAATACAAATAATACATAGCGTAGATCATCTTACATTTGTAGGTATGCTATATGTTGGGTTCCATATATTATACAGTAAACTTTTACTTGTCTTTTCCCAAATCTTCAGGAATTGAGTTGTTTAATTAACTCTCTAACAAGTTGATCTCTAATTCTTCTGATTAGAGTAAGTTAATATTCATAGAAATAGAGGAGAAGAATGGAGGCCAAAGAATAGGTGTAAAGGCAGATGCACAGGTGTGCATCGTGGCGTTTATTTTCAAGCTGAGATTTATTTAGATCAGTGGTGAGACTGCTTAATACCATTCCAGATGATGACCGCCAGGTAGATGGTCTTCTGTTGAAAGATTGTCTACTTGATCATCCAGGGACGAAAAGCCAAAGTTGAGTCATCAGACTTTTTAAAACTCAGCAGGTGAAGCTGCCATACTCAAGAGCAATGTATTTTTAAGTTGAACAAGATTGTTATAAGTCATGATGTCACCCCTTGAGAGATCCTCTCTATCTGTGTCTGCCTGCAAGTCTCCAACTTGTTCTCGCAGATTTACCCAGGCTTTGCTTGTTCTTTTATTTGCAGAAAGTGATACAGATATAAATTGACATAGGAAAATGCCACTTTAAAGCTCTAGCCAGCATTTCCATTTGTTCTATTCTGAATTCTCCTAAAGTGGTCAAATTCCAAAAGCAGACTTAGAACATGAAAAAAATAAATAATGATCTGAAATACAATGCACAATTCAAAAGCTTGCTCTTTTATCTTATCAAGTGGTGGAACTTT
>NW_012148208.1:415081-417906 GCF_000956105.1 Propithecus coquereli | reverse complement strand
TGTCAAATTATCAAATATCTATAAATCCTATTAATTTCTCTACCTGAGGAAAATTTGTTTTCTTCTTAATTACAAGAGAACTAGATTCTTTTCCCCAAAGTGAGGTCAACAAATTTCAAGTACTTTTATGTACTGTATAAATATCGATAAATTCTTTATGCGTCATTCTTCCCCTGCAGAGCAAAGATAAAATACTATTTTGAAACAGTTGTGCAGAAATATTTAATTGCATGGCATGTGGTTATATATATTTTATATGAAGGCTATATCTGTCTCTTAACTTACAATTAAAATGACAAATTTAAGATTGATGTTTCTCAAGCATTGCTCTTGTAATATTAAAAAAAAATTACACTTGAAGCAAACCAAAAAAGAAAACTAAATGATGTTTGTATGTAGACCAAAGCTACTCAAATTAAGGCTTTTACCCTGACTATAAATTCCAATAAAGTAGAGAGTATTTGAAAATTCACAAGACTCTGCAGGGTGCAGCAGTGATCTGGCCATGAACTTCATCAGAGTTAGTGCTATGTCATTGGGCCCTCTGGTCAGTGTCAGGGATTGCCACCTGGTTAATTTATCTAATGATAATGATGATAGTAACATTAAGTATACACCCAGTATGTACTGAGTGCTTTACATAAATTAACTCATTTAATTATGTCAACAAACTCCTTATGGTAGGTACCACTGTTATCTCCATTTCACAGGTGAGAAAATTGAAGTAAGATACTCTGTGGTCCTAGGGAAGAGAGTGGAAAATCTAAACCCAGGAAACCTGACCTCAACACAAATAAGTCTCAACATAAATAACCTCTACCCACAAAAGGCCATCAGCAGCTGAGATTTGCCTTGTGACTGTCTTAAAGGGCAAACTGATAAAGAAAAGCCAGTGCATGAGTGAGGGCTCAGGCTGCGTGACAGTCGTAGCAAGCCCTCAGGTGACACTTCTCTATGCCAAGCACTTTGCATATATCGATTTATTTTTCTATCTATTTATTTATTTTTTTGAGACAGAGTCTCGCTCTGTCCCCTGGGCTAGAGTGCCGTGGCATCAGCCTAGCTCAAATTCCTGGGCTCCAGTGATCCTCCTGCCTCAGCGTCCTGAGTAGCTGGGACTACAGGTGTGCACCACCATGCCTGGCTAATTTTTTTTTTTCATCTTAATTTATAGATTTTGGTTTATTTGCCTCTTTTTAATTTTCATTTTTTTCATTTTTTAAAATTTAAGAATATTATGGAGCTACAAACATTTTGGTTCCACATAACGCCTTTGCCTCACCCAAGCCAGAGCTACAAGTGTGCCCTTCCCCCATACAGTGCGTTCTGCACCCATTAGTTGTGAGTTTACTCACCCCCATCACACCCCTGCCACCTGACTGGCACCCGATGAATATTACTTCCATGTGAGCACCTTAGTGTTGATACTATTTTTAGTAGAGATGGTGTCTCACTCTTGCTCAGCCTGGTGTCAAACTCCTGACCTCAGGTGATCCTCCCGCCTCAGCCTCCCAGAGTGCTAGGATTACAGGCGTGAACCACAGTGCCCCGCATTATCAATTTATTTAATCTTTATAACTCCCCTAAGATAGGTACTCTTTTAATTTCTATTTTATGGTTTTGGAAATTGAGACACAAAGAAATTAAATAACTTGCCTAGAACTACTATAGGAGGTAGAGGCACATAGGGAAAACATGGCTGCCAGGAGCAGGACCACATTGACTTTTATCGGCTCGTAGTCACATTTGTCTCCAAAGGCTCCCTCTTCACTAAAAAAAAAAAATACTAAGAATTATATTTTATTATTGCATTTCTATGAAGATTAATAAATTATTATATAAGACAACATTTTCTTTGACATGAAAGTTTTTTTTTTCCTTATTTTAAAGGAATTAAGACATTTTCATGGCCCTCTTAAAGTATTGTGGATCCTAGGCACTGGGTCTACAATGCCTAATGTGACTTTTTCAGTGAAGTGGACTTTTTAGAGAAAGAGAAACTGTCAGGATAGCTACACACTCCCATTTAGTTAGGCTTTCCACAGCTTTTTCCTTTCATTTTTTTTTTTTTTTCTATGAGACACTTGTAACTTGTCTTGTTGATGATGATAGAGGTAATATCAATGCTGGAAAGGATATTTTTCCTTGCATATTCTTCCATCTAAATGCTTTTCTTATGGAAATGGAAAGTTGTTGACTTCCACCTCCTAACTCCCATATGGTCTCAAGGGTATAGAATATCTTAAATGTTTGTTATGGAAGGCTTGGGGTAACTCATTTAAGCTCCTGGACTAAGTATTTTTACTTATACTGGAGTATTTTTCAAATCTTTTCTCCAATACACAGTATTATATTTTGTCTGCTACATTCATGATAACTTCTCACTAAAGCATATGTCATTAGTCTATCTTTTTTTTTTCTTTTTTATTTCAGCATATTATGGAGGTACAGATATTTAGGTTACATATGTTGCCCTTCCTCTCCCCTCCCCCGCAAGTCTGAGTTTCAAGCGTGTCCATCTCTTGGATGGTGCGCATTGCACTCTTTGTGTATGCATATACCTGTCCCCTCCTCGCCCTCCCCCCTGCCCAACATCCAATAGATGTTATTCTTATATGTACACTTATGTGTTGATCAGTTAATACCAATTTGATGGTGAATACATGTGGTGGTTGTTTTTCCATTCTTGGGATACTTCACTTAGTAGAATGCGTTCCAACTCTATTGAGGACTATACAAGAGGTGCTATATCGCCATTGTTTCTTAAAGCTGAATAGTACTCCATGGTATACATATACCACATTTTATTAATCCACTCATGTATT
>NW_012148208.1:413055-415031 GCF_000956105.1 Propithecus coquereli | reverse complement strand
ACGACAAAAAGAATGACAATTAATGTCTTTTTAGGAGGTACTGAGAATAAAGACAAAATGCAGAATATAAAAAAAATACAAAATACAAAAAAATGACAAATTGCTCACATTATTTTGGGTGGGAGTTTTCTTATTGCCTTTGACCAATATCTCTTGGTTTTGGGCAAAATCTTAGGGAACCAACTAGATTATTTCTATATGGTGTAAATTCATCTTCTGTTCCCCCAAATGAGTTATATATTTTTAAAGAAAAATCAATGTTGAAGTTGTGACTATATCAGGTTAAAACATAGCTTAAATCCAGTGATGGAGGTGCTAGCTCTAATTCCTTCTCTCTTATCTCTTTGAATTCAGGTGTCCGTGAACCTCTGGAAATCTTTGCTTTTTTTCCTCTCACCTTCCTACTAGTCTCACAGTCAGAGAGGAAAGGGGTATAATGTTTATTGTCTAAATGCTAAACATAAATTGAATCATTTAATGGGTTTAGACCTAAAGCAAAGGAATAAACCTCCTAAGAGAAAGGAGGCAGATTGTTTTTCTCAAAGAACAAAATAGCTTGACTCCATTCATTAGGTTTTCTACTCCATTTGGTAGGTACTCTTTTCCTTTTGCTTTCACTGTTTATGTTCAAACATCTAAATGCATTTATCAAATTGCCTTTAGAGACTGCCTGTGAGAATAGGGATTTGCATTCACTTTCAAAGATCACAGTGTCTTGGTGTGGAAAACATTCACATTGCTGCGAAAAGCAGCGGTCTATACTTAAAATATACAAGTATCACTTGAAACCTGAGCTCTTAAATAAGAAGGATGACATCTGGTCATACTTCTTATGCTCCCTATACCCCTGCAGTCTGAGCAAGTAACCAAACAACTGTTAATTACAGTGAAATCTCTCTGATTTACCCTACATTGATTAAAAAATGTAAAACAATCTAAAAGTATTGATGTTTAGTTTAGAGACATCAGTTATGTAATTCAAACTTGGAAGCAATTAGAAAGTATGATTAAGGGTTAAGTGAACGATATCTTCAGAGGAATTTTGCAAAATTTCTAAGAAAATGAAATAGCATACAATCTTTTAAAGGATTTATAATTCTGACTCATTTATTACTTGAGTATAGACATCTCCACCCCAAGCCAGTCCTAAGCAGGTCATATTAATGAAGGATTTTTTTGCACATTCACTTTTCTGTCAAGGACACTATTTTCCCAGATACTTATGCGACTTGCTTCTTTTCCTTTAAGTTTCCACTCCAATATCACCTTGATCAAACAGCATCCTCAATGTCCCCAGGGCACAGTGTAGCTCTTACCGTTGACATACTGTGGATTTATTTGTTTTGTGTCTGGCCTTCCACTAGAATGTAAATTTTATGAAAGCAAGGACTTTACTAGTTTTGTTAATTCTTTTTTCGCAGTACCTACAATACCTCCTGGTATAGTAGGCTCACAATAAATATTTGTGGAATGTAGGAACAAATGGGATTTGCTTTACTCCCCTGCAAAAGAGTGACTAAAGAAAAGACATAAGTGGATAAATAACTGGTAGAATGCTAACACAAACAGAAAAAGGACCAATTTCTTTTTATTTGGATGTCTCAAATCTATTTGCTGTTGTCGTGGTTGTTTTTTTTTTTCTTTTTTTGGCTGGGCTTGAAATGTAGGCATTCAGCCAAGAAGCTGCATGCTGACTAATGAGATAGAGATACGCATTTAGCCCAGCAATATTCATACATTCTATATGCATTCATTTTTCTGTAGTGACATTTTAATATATTTTGGTGAAGATATTCCCAAGATAATGAAGATATGTCGAGTGAGCATTGAAAATGATGAGTCTTTTTTTCCATTATCAAAGACAAATACAGGTGTGTAATATAGGCAGAGCATTGGAAGTAGGGGAAGAAAATGAGAGAATCTCAAGTAATGAAAAGAAATTAAAGCTCTCCAATAATTGAAAGAAAGGCCAAACC
>NW_012148208.1:392013-410909 GCF_000956105.1 Propithecus coquereli | reverse complement strand
CTTGCATATCATTCAGTTTTCTTACAATCCATGTTTGAAATTCTTCTTCTGTCATTTTAGTGTTCTGAGTTTGGTTAATGTCCATTGCTGGGGAACTGTTGTTCCTCTTTGGGGGTGTGCTTTCAGTTTGATTCTTCATACTTCCAGAGTTCTTTCGCTGGTTCCTTCCCATCTGGATCAGTTGTTTCTTCTTGCCTTTAGATTTTCCTTTGGATAGTGACACGCCCTGTTTAGTCTCTGAGCCAGTAGGTGGTGTTTGTGGGTGAGATATGACCACACCCTTTATGATGAATCAGTAGATACAGTAAAAGCCTGTGCAGGATGACCTCCCTGTCAGTAGATGGCTCTTGCAGGGAGGAGCGAGCGGCTGTTTTTGGGTCCTGTAGCTAGCTCTCATTCCTCTAGAGAGGCCCTCTTCTGCCTCGGGTGATGGGTGGGGCCCTGGGACTTCCAGGTGCTTCCTTGTTCTCCATCTCAGTGTGGGTAGGACCGGGAGTGAGTCTGGGTGGGGCTGGGTTGGGTAAGCCTGCCCTCAGGCTCCACAATTGCTATTAGCAGGGGTCAAAGGTCTGCTCTTTGTTTCTGTGCAAAGCTGCTGGGAGGGGCTGCAATAGCTCCATTCAGCTGAAAGTCTGGGCTTGGGGGATGGGGCTGTCAGAGACCCACACTCTGGAGCTGGTCTGGCTCCCCTCCACTCTCCCCCTCTCCGTGGCCTCTCCCAGGCCTCTGCCAGCAAGCAGGACCTCAGGCCGATGGATCACCCCTGACTGTGACGTGGGCCGGGAGGTTCCCTATCCAGGATCACAGCCTGAGTTGGGTGCACAGCCCTCGTTTGGGAGGAGGACTGCCGCTCAGGCACACTGATCTCCCCCTGAAGGCACACACTCCTCAGTAGGCTCTTTCACAGATCTCTCCTATGTGCCCCAAGGCAGTGCGATCGTGACCTGGGTGTATGGGGTCTGGTCTGCAGGCCTGTCCCCTGGGCCCTGGAGATCAATCCCTGACCCTACCAGGGGGAGGGGTGCTGGTCTTGAATCACCTACAGGGCGCCCAAACTGGATCAATTTCACTCCACCTCAGGATTTGCCCCGCTCTCCTGGAGTTCCCAGGCAAGCAGCACCTGGGAGGGTTGGCAGGTAGGGAGCTCACAGTCTGAGAACCCCTCAGTCTGCTGTACGGCCCCAGAAGGAAAGGTTCCGTTCCTTGGGGATGCCTCCATGTGACGGCTAAATTGTCTCTCTGAGCACCCACGGGTAGGGAGGGGGAAGGAGAGAATGGACCACTATGGTGTCTGCCGATAGGCTCGGGTTTGTGTGTGGGGCAGTGCCCCAAGGGGGCTGGTAACCCGGTGCCATGTCCTCAAGAGGGCACTGCTCACTGGCGGCAGCCGTCTCTGGGCTGGTGTCGGCAGGTCTCTCCAGCCACTCAGGAGCCCACCAGCAGTTCGAGATGCAAGGGAGGGGGGGAATTAACTGCTCCACCTACCCTTGTTGCTGGTCTCCAAGCCTCTCAGGACCTTTCTCCTTCCAGTTCTCCACCACAACGTCTTCCCGTGGAGTCTCATGTAGTTTCAGGCACCCTTCCTTCTGACCCTCACCTGATCTATGTTTCTCTGCTAGTTTACTTTTTTCTCTTTCTTCTAAAATTTGTCTTTTTTGCAGAGACACTCTGACTGGCAGCTTTTCTTGTCCACCATCTTGGCTCCTCCCTCCCTAGTCCATCTTTTATAAGTAAAATATTAATAAGTTAAGACATCTACTGTATTCACTGAAAAATGCACATTAATATATCTTACTTTTAAAATGACATTAATTGTGGGTAAAATTGAGCAATGGGAAAAGTGTATTTTGTGTCTTGGGGACACATGAAGAGCTTCTAAAGCTCATTCAGCTTCCCCATTATGAGCCATTTTTGAATCGTTTCATCTTTGCTGGCAATGATATAAATGAAATAACAAAAGCAGGATGAAAAGTCTGCAATTCTTTACTGAGTTTCAAGTCTAATAGGTTAGACATGTGACTAGGCCGAGAAGGAGTATTACACCTAAGTGACTGTTTCCTGGAGTTTTCAAGTGGGATTGTCATCATATGACTTGAAATACCAAGTGAAGCACACCTTTGGGGAAAAATCACAGCTTGTATAGACCTGTGAGGAACAGAAGTAGCAGTAGTTTTACAAGAAATTGGGTGGCTTATTTTTGAGAAATTGAAACAAAATAAGGCTTTGCAAAATGCCGCTGCAGCTACACACTGGAGCCCTTGCCTATGTGAGTGGCTATTGGTTTCTCAGTGCTATTATTAGGCTGAAGGCACAAATGTGCTTTGTATTCACCCTGAGAATTGCTATCTTTGAGAGCAAAGGATCACCTTCTATAGCAATGAAATAGGTATGAAATGGTCGAGCAGGATTATCACTCACTTGGGGGCTCATTTAGTCTGGAAACATGATGCGTGTGGTGGCTAATCTTGTTTGTCAGCTTGACCAGGCCACAGGGTGCCCAGCTATTTTTTCAAACACTATTCTGGGTGTGTCTGTGAGAGTGTTTTTGGATGACATTAACATTTGAATTGGTTGACTAAGTAAAGCAGATTGCCTTCCTCAATGCGGATGGCCTCAATCTAATAAGTCCAACGCCTGAATAAAACAAAAAAGTTCATTCTCACAAGTAAGAGGAACTCCTTCTGTCTGACTGCTTTGAGCTGGGACGTTGGTCTTTTCTGGCCTTCGGACTTGAACTCAAACATCTGCTCCTCTTGGATCTAAAGCCTACATTATTGGCTTTTCCAGGTCTCCAGTTATCTAACTACAGATCTTGGGACTTTTTAGCCTCCATAATCAGTGAGCCAATTCCTTATACTAAATCCATCTATTTTTCTGTCTCTAGTTATCTTTCTATACAAATATCCTATTGGTTCTGTTTCTCTGGAGCTCTCTAATATTAATATAGCGGGTACATGTTAAGTAAAGCTTTAAGTTCCTGCTTTGTAACATATCAAATATTTATCCTTCATAATTTGGTGAAAGTAAAGCTACCACATTGTAGTCTTCCTAAAAAAATTTATTATGTGGAAAAAAGATGATCAGGAATCATTTCAGAATGGAAGCCTTTGTTCCAACCTAGCCATCCAATTTTGAAAGTGTTCTTACTTTCAAAACCAGTGAGCAATGGCACACTCCTGCATGAAGAATGGGCTACCATGAAAAGTTGACCCTTTAATGGCAGAGGAGGGCATGAGGCTAGGGCGGCAAGGACTGGGCATGCGCCCTAACGACCTCCACCGGAAGTGGCACTCTTCTGCTTTCACCGGAAGTGGGCGTGGTGCAGCCAGCCGGGCTCCATTGTGTGGGCTCCACCCTACAGAGATGAGCCCTTTAACCAAGATGAAGCTGAGCAAAGAGCTGAATGAAAGAAAGGCTGATATTGCAGTGGTACCTAAGGTGTCCTGCTACTCTGTGTACAAGGACAGCGCCTCGATCTTCCTGGGAGGGTTTCTTTATGAACTGACCCAAAGAGATATCATCTCTGCATTCTCCTAATATGGGGAGATTGTTGACATTAATCCCGTGCGAGATGGGAAGACAGGGTAATCTAAAGGGTTCTGTTTTATGTGCTGTGAAGACCAGAGGAGTACAATTTTGGCCGTCGACAATTTCAACGGAATTACGAACAATAGTCGATCAATCGTGATCAACTATCCAAATTGAACACGTATGCAACCATCACCCCCCTCGGGATTCAGAGGACTTGGATGACACCACCAGAGACCTTCAAAAAAAGGGCTGTGGGGCCCAGACCCCCTCACTTACTTTATCTGAAGGCTCCAGTGACAAAGCACTCTCCTAACAGTGCAAATGAGGAAAACAGAAAAGACGTAAGATTGAAGTGAAGACTGCCCTGTGAATTAAAGACGAGGAGAGACAGAGAGCAGCCACCGTCCATCCATGTCAGTCAGAGACCAGGATACAAAAGAGCAGGACATCCCAGGCTCCAATAAACATAGTAAAATGAAGTTAGAGTCTAGAGAGAGGCACAGCCCTAACTTGTCCTTTGGGCAGGACAACTGCTGCAGGCGACTGCTTCCTGCAGGGCCCAGAAGGAGCTGGAGAGTGAGATGTGGAAGGATAATCCGGATTCTGAGCCCAGCCCTTTGGCAGAGGCAGGAGGAAAGTATGGTTAGGGCCAGAGGTCGAAGCTCATACACATTTCAGCCGTTCTGAAGGCGTAGACACACAAATTCTCCAATCCCAGGGACCCCAGGCCAGACCAGACTGCAGCCTTCTCAGATCCTTATATTTTGAAGTGAAGTGTGATATTTAAAATGCTGTGGGTTGGAACTTGTTATTTTATACTTTCTGTAAAACAAGTATCTGGATCAGAATTTCTTTGAAATTTGAAATCTTTTTTTTTACAACTATTCAAAAATTTATTAATAATTGAAATTACATCACAGGATTTGTATAGTTCCTTTTGTAAACTCCCTGAAGTTTTGATGACTCAGAATTTGACTAGTTTCCCGTTGTGATTCACCATGTAGTCACTCCCCTCCCAGAGTATCCTGATTAAATATTACCATTTTCTGTGTAACAGGATGTATAGAAGGTTGAAAATACTGGATTACACGATCTCTGTAGCCTTTTATATTTCTAAGCTTCTTAGGCCACTATGGGAGAATTTCAGCCAGCATAGTGAGAACTTATTGCTATCATGTATTTTAAGTAAGCACTAAAAAATATTTACGCTTCTGCTCCTATATTAATTTATGGATTAATAGTAATGAAAGATTTGTTGTTATTGTTTCCACCGTAACTTTAGCTAATGATAAAGTCAAGGACAAAAGATATTCTTATGGAAAGTGGTTTCAATTGACTAATCATGGTGGATTAAAAAGAGTATCTCTGATAGCACATTCTTACTATTCTTCTCTCTATATACCTGTAAATACTTATACATACCTATATATATAAAATTTAAGAAAGCATGTTATTTTATTCTCTCTCACAAGAAGTTGTTTTATGTGCTAGGGATCTTGGGATATGTAAAATGTTATGGTATAATTGGAAATGCATAATGTTTCATGGATTCTGTTAGTATGTGATGTTTGATTGATGAGAATTTCATTCCCATTTGCAATTTCACATTCTGCATAGAGACAGAACTGCATACATGAACTTGCAAAGGTTGCTACTTAGGATGGAAACCTTCAGCTAACCTTTTGGAAATTACTTGTTCACTCTAAATAAGGAAAAATAAAACTCTGAAATTCTAATATCTTTAATGATTTTGAATATATTGTGACTTTGGGCCATTCTTTGTACGAGAAATCTATTTGGCCTAAAAATTTTCTCAAAAAAAAAAAAAAACTCTACTAATTTTGGTCTACTATATAAAAAGTTACCCGTATTGTGATTGAGAGTATTGCTAATCAGCATTTACTGATCAATGAAAATTTCTATAGTAGGCATTTACTATGGATTTTGAAGAGCTCTCTTTTTTAATTGTAATTTGTTCAAAAATTAACTGAAATAGAAAGTTTTTATCCAGTTATCAGAACTTGACTGTTTTAATTTTCTCACATTTACTTCATCTTTGCCCACATGTATGCATATTTTCATAATTTTAGGTCCTTAAGTTACCCATTTATTTGTTTATTCATTCATTCAAGGAATATGTCTTAAGTTTCTAAGTACCAGGTGCTATAATTTAGTTGTGATTACAAAAATGAATATGACACATTGCCTGACCAGAGGAGGTTACAGATAGTGAAAGAGATACACATGTAAACAGTTAACTTAGAAGTACGTAAAGAGTGTTTTGGAATTGTAAAATGGGACACAGAAAACTAAAGGGAGCAAAATGACAAAAGACATTGCAGGCAGAGTTTTCAATAGGTTCTTGAATCTAGGGGAGATGCAAGTAGTTCAGTGCCAGTAGGAGTACAGCGTACCCTGCCTAACAATGAGAAATGAGACTGTTGAGAAAAGGAGGGGTGCGAATGTTTTTGCGTGCTATACAACCTGTTTGAGCCTCTCTTAACTTTGATGGAGTCAAGGATTTTAAAGAGAAAGTGATCAGAAATATATTTTCGAAAGAGCACCTGCTGGTAAGGTGGAGGATGAATTGTGCTGGGGAGGAACTGAAAGCAGCAAGATGAGGAGGGTGGCAATTGCAGTAGTTTAAGGAAGATCATGAGGGCCTGAACTAAGCAGTTTAGTGCAGGAGATAGGGAGGAACTGAGGTTCCTAAATCAACAGATATTTAGGAGGTAATTATAGGGGGAAAGAGAAGACTCAAAATTTCTGACTAGAGAACATAAGAAAAGGAGCGAAGTATATGTGATTTTTTTGAGCGGTAGTGGGGAGGAGAGAGGAGCAGTAGGGAGGAAGTGAGGGAGTGGAGGGTGACGGCAGAGAAGGTTGAGTTTTATTTTGCCTCTTGTTGAAGTCACCCAAAATAACAGGTTCACAGTGGCACGGAATTGAACAATTAGGAGATTATTTTGTGACCAGAGTAGAAGTTCACAACAAAGGTGGGAGAGAACATCAGATAGCTCTGAGAGGTGAACAAAGAGAAACAGCAACTTCTAATACTGTCTTTTGCTAATTTTATATGACATACACCTTTCCATAATTTTAACAGTTCTGTAATATGCAACGTGATGAATATAACATAATTTAGCAAGCTTAGGATTATTTTTCTCTTAAAATAGTAGCACATTGAGCATGTTTGTACATATGTTTATTTGAATGCTGTTGTTTTTTTGTATTATTTCCATGGAATATTTTCTCAGGAGTTGGATCATTGGGTTGTAGAAATGAGTATATTTAGCTTTTTGTTTTTTCCAAGCTGTTTAACATCATTTATGCATATGGTATTAGGGAATAGATTCCTTCTTAAAGAATTTAGTTAGTGAAATAAAATGACAGAATTCTGAACTGAAATTCATAGCCTTGGTGAATATGACTTGATATACTGTTCGTTTAGCCTAAGGCTAATAGTTTTTCTCTGCTATCATCCATTTGAAATAAAGATGGTTCTAGAGTTACTGAGACTCCCAGCAAAAGTCATTTCTTGATTTCATCATACTCTTGCTTGGGTGGTATACTTGTTTTTCTAGTTGTTTAGAATCCTAATAGGAGGAAGCAAAATAGTCGTTTTATTTAACCTTGGGAAAGTTAAATTTTATTCTTGATTCTGTTAGGTGAAAGTGAAATTGACTGTGTCATTTGAAACTTCATTTGTGGAGTCCTTGGTGGTTTCCCAGATTACTTCACAGTTGAGCTGCCCCTGGAAGAGCAAGCAGGTTATATTTTTGATGCTTTGCATTTATATGGAGGATTCCATTTATTGTTTAAAACGTGCGCCATTAAATAACCACAGTTTCTAAATTGAAGAAAAAGTGTAAGTTAAATAATATTATCTGTTATCAAAGATAATTACTTTATAAGAATACATAAGTTTGGGTGAATCCATTACATAAAATTCAATAATTTGTTCTGAAATAATTAAGTTGTCTTGATAGCCCTAATGTTGATTTTGCTGTCTTCTTTTTTCCCCAGTGTTTTTGCTTTTCGGTTTGTACAAGAGGAAGAAGACACATGATATGCGTTTGGCTCATGTGTCTGACTATGGCTCCACAGGGAAGACTTGATACAGCTGAAGCTATTGCTTTTTAGAGACCTTTTATTTTGAGCAGCTGCCTTAACAGCCTTCATCTTGTTACATCACATGAGGTATATCTCTGCAACAGGAAGAGAAAAAGACATGACTGAGCAATAATTTTTGACTAAAACTTAAAATTGCAAAACCCAAAACAGAGATTGATGTTCCTGAAGCCATATTTTTATAATATGTGAGAAATACGCAATTTTCTTATCCTAGTTGTAAAGCATTCCTCTAACCCCCCTGGATTTTTTGTTTTGTTTCGTTCACATAGTCAGACTCTTTCTTTGCAACAGACTATTGTATTTGGGTTTAATAATTTGAGCCCTTATCCAGAAGGCATCTCAAAGGACTCATCTACAAAAATAGATTTTAGGGCTGAACATTCTGAAAGACAGTTTAGTGCTTCCTTTCCTCTCATGCCCCTATATGCAAATTAAGAGCCTCAGTTCACCAGTTCTTAATGTAATATAAGGGATAAATTATTCTTGTTTAGCTAATTACACTTAACTAGAGTAGTAGGCTGGAGTGAAACCATTGCTTTATATGTGAGCTGTGGCAAGATGTGGCTTTTAGCCTGTAGTACCAGAGTCAGCTGGGAACATAGCTGATGACAGTGTCAACACCTTTCAGGCATTCTTAGTGCTTTTGAGTTTAGAAATTCATAGGCTCTCTAAAAGCAACAGTAGCATACTAAAGTGACACATAACATTTCAAGCTACATGTACATACTTGCAGTGGATATGATTAATATAAATTATATTAATTGCTTGTTTTACCCTTATGGCTAATTGGCTGAATTACTAATTGCTTTAGTATGTTCAAGAAATGATCCAAATTACCTTTTCATTTCAGTTAAGGAACTAGTCAGAGAAAATGCACTTTGATTTGTTGAGAGGTGGAAGTTCTCTCCTAAGACAACATCCTTGGGTTTCTAAACTAACACCTAAATGGAGCTGCAATATATATTTTAATGCTTTGCTTCATTTGATTCCTTTACTCTTTAAAAGCCAACATTTGACCATAAATACATAGAAGACAAAAAATATATTGAGTTTAGGAGTTTGGTCTTCTCAGTGAGTGAGGACTTCATATTTTTCCCTGTAAACATAAGTTTTAAAAAAATAGCACATAGTAGGTATGATAATGGAAACCAATGCAGTAGAAATTTGGACTTGCAACTCTGAAAAGTCCAACACGAAGAATAAGTAATATTTCAGGGATGTGGCCTTTCTTTGGTGTCTCGATCACTCCAGTGAGGTAGACTTAGAAGAGGGTAGACCCAAAAAAATCCCCCTCTGACAGAGCTTGCCTTTGGGGTGTCTGCCTGAAGCTGTGTTTGCTAGTAACAAGCTTGAGTAATTGGCTAAGTTTTAGAATGCCATCTCATATTTAAACTCTTAGAAGTTTGATATGTTTAAATAATCTTGAACATAGATTGGGTTGATACAGGGAGCTGGCTGGAAGAATAATCACAGAGTAGAAATAGATTTAGATGTAATATTTTATATTTTAAGTAGCTGCTTCTCAGGATTAGTATTGTATTTCATTCAATTTAATATGTAATAAATAATATTTAAAAAAAGGTTTTATACTTTTAAACTCCTAAACTGGATATTTCCGTAGGAATGAGTATAGGTTTTGTCTTTAGCAATTTTAATTAGTAATGATTAGCAGACAATATGGTAATTATTGAAATATTGTGTGAGTACCAATAACAAAGCCTTATGTTAAAATGCTAAGGAAATTTCTGTGTAAAGGGTTCCCATATTATTTTTTACTATAATTTTCTTTCCACAATATATTTGAAACATTTCTGGCATGTTTCTTCATCTTTATTTTGGATTTTTTTCAAGCAAGATTTTTCAATATTGTGTTACCACTGATAGAGGAAAAGGCAGACCCATTGTTAACATTAAAATGTTATTGAGATTTCAAAGGTAGAGAACATTATCTTTTCCTATTTTTCTTTATGATATAGTGTTTGTATCATAGTGTTTCTTAAAGTAGTAAGCACTTTTTTTTTTTGGAAATAAGTTTAGTGAATGGCTAAGTAATTTCTCATGTAAAACTGACAAAAGTAATGCCACCTGGGCCAAGCCATTAAAAATGTCAGTACAACAATAACTACCCATTATATTGACCAACCAGAGCTTATCTATTTTTGCTCATCCTGATCTAGATATACACTTTCAAGATAAAGAGGGATTTGCTTCCTTTTTCAATTGGTTATGAATGGAAGTCATCAATTTCTTTTCTGACTTTTTATCTTAATGGTTTGAAATAAAGAGTCAGATGTATGGCTTTTCAATTTCTTTTACTGCTTTATTTTATTACTTGATTATTTCAAGGTCAAAAGGTTTCCATTTCCAAAATACATGATAGAAATAATAAAGTAGTAAAATTTAGACTTAGATAATATGGACATTTTTCTTAAAAGTGTCAATATGATTTACAAATTACTAAAAAGGCAGTAAAATTTGAATTGATAATAGCATAAACTTTACCTTAAACTATCAGACACATGATTTTAAAGTTATTTGATTAATCTATCACTAATAATTATTTTTCTTATCAACAGGGAAAGTGAAGTAAAACCTAAGTGAAATTACGTAAGCAATCATTAGAATTGGAAACACTATATGTTCATATATTAATTTGTTTTTATTTACTTAAAGTCCATAATTCTGCTGTATTTATGTAAGGCCAAGTTTATGTAATAAAACAGCTGAAGGAAAGTGAGGTTTTCTAGTTGAATTAAACTCAAATATTATTTTTTATGCAAGTTATCTGGAGAATTGAATAAAGATAATTTCTTTTCAAAGCTGTATGTAGGAGATAATTGCATCAATTTTTCAGTTAGCTATGATCCTGACCATAATGTCTTCTTTTGAATTTCTTTTTAAAGTAGGATTGCAAAATCCTTGTAAAATCTGAAACAGTGTTCGTCATCTAGATAATTTAGCACCTTCACAAAAATCTTGTCATAAGTCATTCGGAAAATAATACCTCTCTGCATGTCTAAAATATTTTTCCATAAGAAGAATGTTCCATAAGGAAAAACGATTGGCCTGTCCCTAGAAGAAAATGCTATTAAATAATGTGTTATGGGAACACATAACACTTTGTGATTTTTTTCAACATAAGTCTTGGTCAGAGAAATCATTTCACAATAGAATGGCATCAGAAATAGTATAGAAATGGTTCCGTTGAGGACTGTTAAGTGAAAAGGCACCAAATGAAGCCCTCATCCATGATTGCAAAACTGTTTCCATCCCCAGGAGGCTTATAGCATTTGGTGTTTCTAGAAAGCTACAGTAGAGTAGCGCTGGAGGGGAATGTGATTTTTGCCAACTAATGCTCTCTAATGGCAACAGACACCCCTCACCCTGAAAAGAACTGAAAATAATTATTACAACATGTTCTGTGTATCATCACTGTATTTATTATCTAACACACAGTGTTAAGTATACATAAATAGTAGCCAAGATGTTAACAACCTTATTAATATGCCTGTTGTTAAAGATCTTTGAAGAAAAATCTACACACATGCTTTTTCCTTAGGGAACAATAGGAATGGGTTCCCTAAAATGATACAACTATTTTGAAATATCCTTGACCAGTCTATCCCAGTGGGAGAATACTTACATGGTAGGACTATTTGGGCAAAATGCTTGAAACATTACGACATAGCAAAAGTGGTTTTGAAATGTTTTCTTGCTCAAAATACATGTGTTACCAGGACCATTTAACATCTCATGCCTGGAGTATTTAAAACAGTGTGATACAGGTGTCTGATTCTGTGTTGGTCAATTTTTAAATCCATGTGTCAGTAGTAAATGTGCTGATTAGTAGAGTGGATGACTTCTGGGAGCTCCCCTGTCCTTTACTGACAATTCTTTTGTAAAGCAAATGCCAATCCTGAAGGCTATTAATAAAGACAGGAGCTCCCTTGTTCATTAGACACACAGCAGTAAAATGGCTAGCATAGCTATAGAAATATATTTGCAATATGTTCTTTATGCACAATTTACATATAATTTTTGCTATCCCTATTTACCCAAGTTAGCAATGTGTAATGGAGTACTTATAGCCTTTTTGTAGGTTCGTGTGACCTTAAATTGGCACTCATTTCAGATAATTGCCATATTAGATATTGCTATCCCCATCCTTTGCAATTAAGTTTCAAAGTTATTATCATGGTACTTTTAATATTTTGAAATGCCTGTTTTTAACTTTAAGTCGAAGACAATTATTCACCCCTGGAGGATTCATCATGTTGGGGACTTTCAATTGCTCCTCTAAAAACAGTGCTTCACTAGAATAGGTCTCATCCCATCAGGAATATGGGTAAACAATCAGCTACTTACCTCTTTGGGCTGAAGCCAAAAGAATCTCGAATGAAAGAAACAGACACAAACCAATCTGGTGATGTCATTAGAAAATGCACTAGTGACATGAAAGCTTATCAGTAATAATAATAAATAAACACATATAATACTTCTTATGTACCTGGCACTATTCTATTAATAACAGCTGTATCTACATTAACACGGAAGTTTTTCAAGTAGATACTATTATTACCCCTATATGTCAATTGAGAGAAAGGAAGCAAGAGAGCTTAAGAAACTTTCCTTAATCACCCAGCTAGAAGCCACTACAGGTAGAATTTGGCTCCAGGAGGTCTGGCTTCAGAATCATCCCTCAGTCATCATGTTTTATTACAGACTTCATGACATGATGTCTTTTCTCCAGGCTTTTTATTTGATTGTTTTGTCTAACTTTGTTATTTTGGGGGGCAAACATTAATGCAATCTTTCATATTTTTTGTTCCTTCTTTATTGGGGCTTAAAAAAACATTTCTTTTTAATAATAAAAAGTTGCAGTCGCTACAAAATTGAGCACCTAATTTTTGAGAAGTTGTTCTAAGCCTTCATTTGTTTCTGGCGTGACTTTGTCTGAATCATCAGTCACAAATCTGAATAAGGCTGATCTTATAATATTGCCATGTGCAGGTCTCCAAAAATAACTGTTGTAGAACATGACCTATCATTCTTATGTATTCTGTTGAATGATGAACTCAGCTGCTTGTACAAATCATTTTATTTGCCTTTTCCTTTAATACTGTTTATCAGCAAATCAGGGAGCAGTATTTTATGTTGTGATGTTGCTCAAAATAAGAGGATTTTACATTTGTAAAATGTGTTTTTATATCTTAGCCCGTTATCTGTTAAAAACAAAACCAATAAAGTTTTGCCATGTTATAGCTGTTTTTAAAATAGGAATTATTTTCCAAATCAATAAATACCATATTATCATTGCCATCTCTTTAAAATACTTTTAAAAATTGAAGAAAGGGGGCCTACCTAAAGATAGAATTTAACAAATGGCAAAGGGAAAAAATGATCTCTTGATTGTTGGATCAAATGCAGTTGAATTTTGACCTATGTGTGATGGCCTTGTCCACAGTCAATGACTAAATTGATTTATTTTTTGTTGATTTGAGGTTTTTTTGTCAGCTTTAAAGATCAATTTTTGCCATATTGCTCAGGTTGTCATTTACTTTATTTGATTTTGTCATTGAAAGATAAAAGATTGCTCACTTATCAATCAAAAATGTGCTCCAGGTAAAGACAGACAATAAGGATGTTAGTTGAAGAAATCACTGAGGTTGAGGAATATAACTTTCTTAGTATTTCATTTAACCCGGTTGGCTATTATGTCTAACAAATTTTGTAGACAATGATTTGCATGCTACTTATTAAATGCCTCTCGGTATATGGTGATGATCTAGATTTTATGCCAAGTCAGCCAAAAAGCCTTATAGCTTTTGGTTTATAATCTGGGAGAGTAAAAGCAAGCATAATTTTAAAATGTAAGTTTAAATATCGAATTTATTTAAATGTGGAAAATCACAGAGATTATTGCATTTTGTGGTACCCGGGACCATCTGAGAGTGTTAGAGGTCACCCTGCCTTCTAGCTAGTCAGAGATCATTTGTTGATTAGGTGCATTTTCAAGTGCAGTTAGAAAGAGAGGAAATAGCTGTTAGGAGGCTTTATTTGAGATAACAAGGGCATTTTAGGAGTAACCTGTAACATGGGAAAATACAGATGTTGGATGCTAGCACTGGGGGTAAAGTTAAATATGGACCTGGAAATAGACATAAATACAAAGAAAGTAGAGCTAAAAATGGAAGACTTACCTTAACTCTCTGAAAGTGGTCTTTTAATGAAGCCAGAGTGCTATGAAAATCCTGTTTGCACCTGGAAAAAATGTATAGAATGTGTTAGGTTTAAGTTAAGGTCTCATCCTTTAACATATTAATCATTAAATATATATTCTAGAGCGCTTTCTTAACCTGTATCTGAAGTACCTGGCAAGCACTCATTAAAATTTCATTTATACTTGATGATAGGCAGATTATCCCCTAGAACATTGTCTAAATGCTGTTGAGAGATGTAATTTGACTAGTAAATTAATGATTTCTGGTGATCTTAATGTTAACATAACATTTGGAGGCATTGCTCATCAGGGGTGCAATATTGTGTTTCACAAGATGCATGAGACAAAGGCACTTAACGAGTTTTGGCTGCGCTGCACATATTGTGCACAATTCTGTTCAAACTGTTACAGGCTTCCTGCCAAGATATGTGGGAGAAATTGCCTAAAAGATTAGTAGAAGAAATGGCCCCAGCCCCTGCTGTGTACCCTTGTGATTGGTTTGTCAACAGTTGGGGAAAATTTGGGTACAGACAGTAAACAATTAGTTAGTGTCAGTTCATAGGAAGGCTGGTCTCCTCAATAAGATTTATGAATAGGGAAATAGTGAAACTAGTGTAATATTTCCTTCTTTGTGATAAGTGATGGTTTTAATGGGTAATGGCTACTCCTATTATTCATTATTCATGTTCATTCACATTTTAAATAAATATTTCCTGTGATAAATTCCATTTGATATACTTCTAAAAATGAGATGGCTAGATACATTGCTAGTTTAATATTCCATTTTTGTATATATAGCAAAAATTTAAAATTATTCATATCTTCATTAAATTTTAAACATGAATAAATAATAATTAAAGTTGTTTCCCATTAATAGTCTGCAAATGAAAAGTGGCAAAGGCTGTTATTTTGCATGGTCTACTGCTTAGAGGACATACATACATAAAGTTATTTGTGAGTTGAAGAATCATTGTACAACGGAAAAATAAATTACCTATAAAACTTTAAACATACACAACTGGAATAGTTTTGTTAAAGATGCTTTTGCAAATTTTTAAAGATATTTTCTTTTCTGCCTTTCAACATTTTTTTTTCTTGTATGTTGTTTAAAAAATAGCCATCCCTATTTTATCAGTGTATAAATGTTTTACATAGAACAAACTTTAATATTTTTTATCACACCGATACAAAACTTCTTAGGCAACATTTATTGAATGTTTGCTATATGACAGGAACTATTCAAAGTGCTTTATATAGATTTACTCATTTAAATCTCATGAAGATCCTGGAAGGTAATTACTGTTATCAGCATCATTTTATAGAAGGAAAAAGTGAACAACTTGTCCAACTCTCATAGCTGGAAACTGGTAAAGTGAGAATTTAATCCTGATAGGTCTGACTACTGAGTTAGGCCTGTGGGCCACTATGTGTGCTACCTTTTCTAAATTACCTGGGAATAAATGTGCTGGGTACAATTGAACTGTAGAGTGTTTCAAAATTAGAGGCTGTTTTTAAGAGTGCATATGTTCTATTTTGCAAAACATAATAGCCAAACTAAGATTTGAAATAATTGTTTGCATTCAATACTATTTTTTTTTTTTTTTACCATTTTAACCATTTTTAAGTAGCAGTTCAGTTAACATTAGGTACATTCACATTGTCATGCGAGCATCATCACTATCTATCTCCAGAACCTTTTCATCATCCCAAATTGAAACTTAATGGATATAAATCCGTTAAGTAATAACTCCCAGCCCCTATTCTCTTCTACTCTCTAACACGATTCTATTTTCTGTCTCTATGAATTTGTTAATAATATTATAAAATGCTTAAACAGTTTACATTCATTTTAAATAGGTTAATATTTTAAGTATACTTACACTTGCGATTCTCATTCAGAGCACAAAGTTAAAGTTCCACTCCATCTCTGGATTATCACGGATTCCCTATTAGTGAAGTCAGATTAATGAGACTTTACTAAGAATTCCAAAAGGCTACCCTCCTACCAGTATTGCTGGTGGTTAGTTGGACATTGATGATACCACTTGGGTGTTTGAGAACAAGATGATCCTTGTCCTATGGCTTGTTTTTACCTTTGGAAATATACCTTTAAGTCTGGTGAACACTTGCATATCTATTTTGAGATTCTTTTCAATCTTCTTAGCTTTTTAGATTACTAGGAAGAACAGGATTACCCTTCAATAAGCAAGCAACAGATGTCAGGGATTCTCTCTCTCTTTCCTGGCATGCCCCAGACCACATTTTTTTTAAAAAAACAAAACAAAACATTTTTTGGCCGGGTGCGGTGACTCACGCCTGTAATCCTAGCACACTGGGAGGCCGAGGCGGGTGGATAGCTCAAGGTCAGGAGTTCGAGACCAGCCTGAGCAAGAGCGAGACCCTGTCTCTACTAGAAATAGAAAGAAATTATCTGGACAACTAAAAAAATATATATATAGAAAAAATGAGCTGGGCATGGTGGCGCATGCCTGTAGTCCCAGCTACTCAGGAGGCTGAGGCAGGAGGATCACTTGAGCCCAGGAGTTTGAGGTTGCTGTGAGATAGGCTGACGCCACGGCACTCTAGCCCAGGCAACACAGTGAGACTCTGTCTCAAAAAAAAAAAAAAAGAAAACATTTTTGGTCTTAAGAATGATAGGTACAGGGAAATGGAGCATGTTTATTTCGAGCCAAATAAAGTAAAAAGATTGAAAATTATGGTCTTTATCAAAAAGGACATTCTTATTCTATTTAAGAATATTGTAATAAAGAATGGTAGACATCAGCCAAATTCATTTCCCAGTGAGAAGAACATCCTGATATAAATTCATGCAGTTTTACCTGGATCTCCCACAAGTTTATGTGAGATTGAAAGGAAAATTCTCTGACAGACTGAGATACCACTGTTTAATGTCCAATCTTGGCTAAGCAAATGAACAAAACCAGTGATGGGGTAAGCCCAGGGTATGAATAAACCCACCAGGTGTTTTCCAGAGACAATTTTTCTGGGCTTGGGCTTTCCTAAAGTGGCCTTGGGAAGTTTGCCACATCCCATATGAAACCAACCTTGGGTCTGATACAGTAACTGTGACCCATAAACCTAGTTCTTTTTTTTTTCTGTGTGGGAAATTGCCACAGAAAAAAATTAAATATGATAACACTTTACATAAGTATACTACAGAACATCCTTGGCAATAATGTTTCTTAATGGAGAGAGGAATACATAAATAAAAATATAGTCTTAACAAAGCATAATCTCTCTTCACAGCTGTAAACTACACGGAGGGTATTTGCGTGGTTGAGTTCTTCTAAGATGAACCCTTCATCATTTGAATCACCTGCTATTTCACTACTGTTTTTCTTCCCAAAGAGAAATGCCTTCATGATGCCTGTGTGTGCACACATGAGTGTGTGTGTATAGGCAGTGGGTGACAGGGAGGCAGGATAGGAAGGATGAAAGTTTGAATAAATACTAGCAAGCATGAAGTAGATAATTGGTTCATCAGGATTCCAGTGGGATGTGTGAGTTTGTGTGTGTGTGTGTGTGTGTGTGTGTGTGTGTGTATTGGTAGAGCTTGGGGAGTTGAGAACAGATATTTCAGAATCAACTGTGAGACATTTTCAAACTACTATTTGCTACTTCCCACCCCAGTTCTCCAGGAATCACGCTAGAGTCTTCGAGTGGTGGGAGTTTGTGTCATTTGTAAAAGCCCTTTTGGTGGTTGTGGTACCTCTGCCAAAGCTCACTTACACACATTCTTACACAAAGGCACTTACACATGCATTGAGAGCCATTGCATTGACTACACCATCTAAAAAGGAGAGAAAAGGGAAGTCTAGTGAGGGGCAGGCCTAGCCTTGTTGCTTTGTTACACATTCGAGAAGATGGGGTCAAGTGGAACTGGGGATTCCAAGGATGTTTCCAATAGGGAAAGTAGTGATAGCTATTAAAAAAAGAGAGAACAAACTGAAAGCATGTGTGGAGCCGATCTAGGAAGCATCGATGGTTCCAGGACTGAGGCCATGAGGATATAACCTACGGATTTGTCAGCACAGGGTTAGATCCCATGAAAAGAAGTAAAAAATCAAGTTAACATGTGTTGTAAAATAAACATTGAATTGTTTTGCTTTTAGAGTTGATATTAATAATTTATTTTATAAATTGCTCAATTAAAATAGATCTCTATTGTTCATTAGAGATGTATGCCTTGGATCACCAACCTGTCCTGATTTGCCCAGGAATTTCTCAGTTTTAGCATTGAAAGTCCCATGTCTCTAGAATATCATTGGTTGTGGGCAAACTACAATGGCTGGTCACTCTAAGTTCAGAGCACATTACTTATAACCATAACTTTATTATTTTATTTATGCTTTCCTACTGTATATTTTGTCTGTTTTCATCTTCTTCCACAAGAAAAACAAGTTGTAGCTGGGCACGGTAGTTCATGCCTATAATTCCAGAATTTTAGGAGGCTGAGGTGGGATGAGCACTTAAGCCCTGGAGTTTGAGGCTAGCCTGGGCAACATAGCAAGACCCCATCTCTAAAAAAAAAATACCAAGATGTGGTGGCACATGCCTATAGTCCTAGCTATTTGGGAGGCTGGAGGCAGGAGGATCGTTTGGGCTCGGAAGTTTGAGGCTGCAATGACCTATGGTTGTGCCATTGTAATCCACCCTGGACAACAGAGGTAGACCCTGTCTTTAAAAAAAACCCCACGAAATAACAAGTAGTAGTAAATAATAAAGTAAATTTCTTTTGAAATACAAACAATAGTTTTGAAGCAGACACTATTGCTTTCAAAGGAAGGAGGCAAAATGTTATTGAAAGCAGTTGCATTTAATGCTTAAAGTGATATTTCCTAAATTGGATGCCTGGCTGGTGACCAGATGTTCTAGGAATGCATCTTAATTGATTATAATGTCTGGCTTCAAAATGCACATGCATGTGTTTGGAAAATTTATCTTTCGGACATGTTTATCTTCCTTAAAAATAATTCACTCTGATGCGAAG
>NW_012148208.1:391333-391963 GCF_000956105.1 Propithecus coquereli | reverse complement strand
AAGTCTAGTGAGGGGCAGGCCTAGCCTTGTTGCTTTGTTACACATTCGAGAAGATGGGGTCAAGTGGAACTGGGGATTCCAAGGATGTTTCCAATGGAGAAAGTAGTGATAGCTATTAAAAAAAGAGAGAACAAACTGAAAGCATGTGTGGAGCCAATCTAGGAAGCATCGATGGTTCCAGAACTGAGGCCGTGAGGATATAACCTGCGGATTTGTCAGTACAGGGTTAGATCCCATGAAAAGAAGTAAAAAATCAAGTTAACATGTGTTGTAAAATAAACATTGAATTGTTTTGTTTTTAGAGTTGATATTAGTAATTTATTTTATAAATTGCTCAATTAAAATAGATCTCTATTGTTCATTAGAGATGTATGCCGTGGGTCACCAACCTGTCCTGATTTGCCCATGAATTTCTCAGTTTTAGCATTGAAAGTCCCATGTCTCTAGAATATCATTGGTTGTGGGCAAACTACAATGGCTGGTCACTATAAGTTTAGAACACATTACTTATAACCATAACTTTATTATTTTATTTATACTTTCCTACTGTATATTTTGTCTGTTTTCATCTTCTTCCACAAGAAAAACAAGTTGTAGCTGGGCACGGTAGTTCATGCCTATAATTCCAGA
>NW_012148208.1:387552-389328 GCF_000956105.1 Propithecus coquereli | reverse complement strand
GTCAGATCATAATTATATACATTTATGTGGTACAATTTGGTGTTTTGATATATGTATACAACGTGGTGTGATTAAATCAAACTGATTAGTATATTCATTACACAGTTATTTATCAATTTTTATGAGGAGACATTTGAAATGTACTCTCTTAATTATTTTGAAATATATGTTATTATTGATTATAGTCACCCTGTTGTACAATAGATCTCAAAATCTCTTCATCCTGTCCATCTGAAACTTTGTGCCCTTTGACCAAAAACTCTCTATTCCTACCTTCCCAATGCTTCCTCACCTCCTAAAGCCTCTGGTAATCATCATTCTACTTTCTACTCCTGTGAGTTTAAATTTATTAGATTCCACGTGTAAAAGTGAGACCATGTGGAATTTGTCCTTTTTGCCTTGCTTATTTCACTGAGGATAATGTCCTCCAGATTCATTGACGTTGTTGCAAATGACAGGATTTCCCCCTTTGTAAAGGCTGAATAGTGTTCTCTTGTATGTATACACCACATTTTCTTTATCTATTTATTCACTGATGGACACTTAGGTTGTTTCCATATCTTGGCTATTGTGAATAATGTTGCAATGAACATGGGAGTGTGATATCCTTTTGACATATTGATTTCAGTGTTTTGGGGTATATAACCAAATATAGGATAACTGGATTGCATTGTAGTTCTATTTTTAGTTTTTAAAGGAATTTCCATACCATTTTCCATAATGATTGTATGAATTTATCTTTCCATTAACAATGTATGAGTTCCCTTTTCTCCACACCCTCTCCAGCAATACATTTCATCTTTTTGACAAAAGCCATTCTAACAGGTGTGAGGTAATATCTCATTATGGTTTTAATTTGTATTTCCCTAATGACTAGTTATGCTGAGCATTTTTTAGTGTACCTATTGGCCATTTGTATGTCTCCTTTTGAGATATTTTTGTTCAGGTCCTTGTCCATTTTTAAATTGGATTATTTGTTTTCTTGCTATTGAGTTGTTCGAGTTTCTTATATATTTTGAATATTAACCCCTTATCAGATAGATGTATAGTTTGAAAATATTTTCTCCCATTCTATGGGTTGTCTCTTCACTTTGTTAATGTTACTTTTGCCATGCAGAAGTTTTTTTATAATGGTTTGATGCCATCCCATTTGTCTATTTTTGCTTTTCTTGCCTGTGCTTTTGGGGTCATATCCAAAAAATCATTGTCCAGACCAATGCCTTAGAGATTTTCCCTATGTTTTCTTCTAGTAGTTTTACAGTTTCAATACTTATATTTAAGTCTTTAATCCAATTTGAGTTGATTTTTTATATATGGTATAAGGGGTTAATTTTATTTTTCTGTATGTAGATATCCAGTTTTCCCAACACCATTTATTGAAGAGACTGTCCTTTCCTCATTGTGTGTCTGGGAGCCTTTATCAAAAGTCAGTTGACTGTAAATGTGTGGATTTATTTATGGGTTTTCTATCCTGTTCCATTGGTTGATATGTTTGTTTATGTGCCAGGACCATGCTGTTTTGATTACAATCGCTTTATAATATATCTTGAAAATAAGGGAGTGTGATGCCTCCAACTTTGTTCTTTTTGCTCAAGATTATTTTGACTCTTCAGATTCTTTTGTGGTTCAATGTGAATTTAAGGATAATTTTTTCCATTACTGTGCAAAATGACATTGGAATTTTGATAGGGATTGCATTGGATTTGCAGATCGCTTTTTACAATATTAATTCTTCCAATCCATGAGCACGGGCATTTTTCCATTTATTTGTATTTT
>NW_012148208.1:385251-385651 GCF_000956105.1 Propithecus coquereli | reverse complement strand
GTCCATTTGGTTTAAAGTATAATTCAAGTCTACTGTTTCTTTATTGATTTTCTGTCTAGATGACCTGTCCCTGGTTGAAAATGGAATATTTTGAGGTCCCCAACTGTTATAATAATATTGCAGTCTATGTCTCTCTTCAGATCATTTAATAATTACTTTATGTTTTTAGGTGCTTTGATGTTGGATTCATATATATTTAAAATTCTAATGTCTTGTTGGTGAATTAACCCCTTTATCATTGTGTAATGACCTTCTTTGTCTCTTTTAATAGTTTTTGACTTAAAGTCTATTTTGATTGATGTAAGTATAGCTACTTCTGCTTTTTTTCAGTTTCAATTTGCATGGAATATGATTTTCCATCCCTTCAATTTCAATCTATATGTGTCCTTACTAGTAAAAT
>NW_012148208.1:378783-381991 GCF_000956105.1 Propithecus coquereli | reverse complement strand
TACCAGTCTATAATTTTCTTTTCTTGTAATATCATTGTCTGATTTTGTTGTCAGGTAATGCTTGCCTCATAAAACATGTTTGGAAGTGTTCCCTCCTCTTAAATTTTTGGAAACCATTTGGGAAGATTTACCATTAATTCTTTCTTAAATGTTTTGTAGAATTCACCAGTGAAGCCATCTGGTCTTGGCCTTTTCTTCATTAGGAGGTTTTTGATTAGTGAGTCAATCTCCTTATTTGTTATTGGTTTGCTCAAATTTTCTCTTTCTTCATGATTGATTTAATCTTTGTAAATTGTATGTTTCTAGGACGTTCTCCATTTTTTTTAGGTTATCCAATTTATTGGGATATAGTTGTTCATAATATCATAGTAGTTTCCTATGTCCATATACTTTCTATGGCATTAGTTTCAATGTCCCCTCTTTCAGTTATTATTTTTCTTTTCTCTTTTTTTCTTAGTTTAGGTGAAGATTTGATGATTTTGTTTATCTTTTTAAAAAACCTACTCTTAGTTTTGTTGATCTTTGCTATGGTTTTTCTATTCCCTATTTCACTTATTTCTGCTCCAATACTTATTATTTTATTCCCTTTACTAACATAGCACTCAGTTTGTTCTTTTTTCCCTAGTTCCTTGAAGTTTAAGGTTAGTTTCCTTATTTGAATTTTTTCTTTTTTCCTAATGTAGGCATTTATCACTATACACTTCCCTCTTAGAACTGTTTTTGTCTTGGTAAAACTTAATTCTATAAGTTTTGGTATGTTGCATTTCTATTTTTGTTTGTTTGAAAGTATTTTAATTTTTCCCTTTTAACTTTTATTTGTTCTTCATTTCAACCTATTTGTGTCTTTAAGGCTAAAGTGAGTCTTGTGTAGGTAGCATATAGCTTTTAGATATTGTTTGTTTGTTTATTTATTTTAGAGATGGGGTCTCACTATGTTGCCCAACTTGGCTTCAAGTGATCCTCCTGCCTGTAGATAAAATTCACTTAGCCACTATATATCTTTTGATTGGACAGTTTAATCCATTTGTATTTAAAGTAATCATTGATAGGTAAAGACTTTCTCCTGGATGTAATAGTACTCTTGGCTGAGTTTTTTTTTGCTTTTAATACATCACCTCATTTTCTCCCGGCCCTTGACTTTTGACAATTTGATTATGTTTCTCAGTGGAGACCTCTTTATGTTCAACCAATTTAAGATTCTTTGGGCTTCATGGATCTGGATGCTTATTTCCCTGTTCAGATTTGATAAATTTTTTGGTCATTACTTTAAAAATAAGTTTTTTTTCCTTCTTTTCTTTCTATAGTCCTTCTGTAATTTCTATAGTACATACATTGCTTTTCTTGATGGTGTCCCCTAAGTCCTGTTTGCTTTCTTCATTCTTTGTTGTTATTGTTGTTCCTTTTACTGGATAATTTCAGATGATCTACCTCAGAGTTTGCTTATTCTTTCTTTTGCTGGATTGCTTCTGCTATTGAAACTTTCTATTGAACTTTTCAATTCAGACATTGGATTCTTCAGCTCTATCATTTCTATTTGGTTCTTTTTGATGATTACTATCTCTGTTGAACTTACCATTTTGTTGATATATTGTTTTTCTGACATCATCTTTTTGTCTGTGTTCTCTTGTTCTCTTGCTCTCCTATCAGAGTCTAAAAGTGATTATTTAGAATTATTTTTCAGGCAATTCATAGGTCTTCAGTTCTCTGGGGTCAGTCATTGGAGCTTTATTTCATGTCTTGAGTGGTGCCATATTTCCTTATTTCTTCTTGTTCTTTGAGTCCTTGAATTGCTGTCTTCACATTGGAAGAACAATCATCTCCTTCAGTCTTTACTGATTGGTTTGTGGAGAGAAACATCTTCACCAGTAGCATGGCTAGAGATTCTGGGCGTGTTTCAGAACTTTTATGTGTTTGTGTCTGCTCCACCCCTCTTGTTTACTCTTTGGGGGAAGTTTTTGTATTACGTGCCTTGCAAAGCCTAGCCTGGCGCTGAGAGCCTCTTGTTTATTTTTGCTAGGGCTATGCCTTCAACTGTTCAAGGTTGTACATCTTCTTTAATTTACCAGTTGAGCTGGCTACTAAAATCCACACTTGTGGTGACCATGTGCTGTCTTCAGGGTCTTGTGCCGAACATCTGTTGGGGGGCATGCAGATGCCATGCAGGGAGATGTAATGCATAACACCAGCCACAGAAGTGACACATGGGTGCTGGAGGTATGTGTTGGCTGGTTAGATGAATTCATAGGTTAGTTTTCCTGTGGGGCTCATGAGCAGGTCCTTACACTGGTTAGCAGAATCTGTGGTTGGCTATTAAAATTTGTGTTCCAGTTGCTGTGATCTTTTACCCCATCTCCCTGCTCCTTTCTGTCCCCCCACACAATTCAGCTCTTTTGATTCCCTCAGTGATATGGATGGACAGCATCATGAAGACTGGGGAGGCTGGGCATTTACTTTGTTTTTGCTTTTCCCTGTTGGAGAAAGCATGGACTAAGGGGACCTCTCTTAGCACCAAGCTGTGCCACCTTGGGGGAATTATTATGTGGGTATAGCGAAGCTGTTCTTTGCACGCTTTCCATTGAGTCCATTCAGGGTTTTTGCTCCACTAGGGGCCTGGAACCTCTTAGTTGGGCTTTCGGGCTCCCACAGAAGTATTCTTATCTGTGGATTGTTGCCAAAACTGGTGAAGGGCTGGAACTTCCTATTCTGCCATCTTGCTGATGTCATCACCTACTAACTTTTGAAATTGATTCTAATAATCTCTTAATGAGTTTTTATCTTAGGTCTTTATGTCACTGATGTCACTAGGGCCTATATAGTCTTTATTATATTGTGGTACATTTCTTGTATACCTAATTTGTTGAGATATTTTTAATCAGGAATGGATATTGAATTTTGTCAAATGCTTTTTCTGCATCTATTGAAATGATCATATGATTTTTATCCTTCATTCTGTTAATATGGTATATTATGTTGATTAATTTTTGCATGTTAAACCATCTTTTCATCCCAAGGATAAATCCAACTTGGTTATGCTGTATGATCCTTTTAATGGGTTCTTGAATTCAATTTGCTAGAATTTTGTTGAGGATTTTTGCATTTACATTTATTATGGATACCAGTCTATAATTTTCTTTTCTTGTAATATCATTGTCTGATTTTGTTGTCAGGTAATGCTTGCCTCATAAAACATGTTTGGAAGTGTTCCCTC
>NW_012148208.1:376172-378053 GCF_000956105.1 Propithecus coquereli | reverse complement strand
TTTAATCCATTTGTATTTAAAGTAATCATTGATAGGTAAAGACTTTCTCCTGGATGTAATAGTACTCTTGGCTGAGTTTTTTTTTGCTTTTAATACATCACCTCATTTTCTCCCGGCCCTTGACTTTTGACAATTTGATTATGTTTCTCAGTGGAGACCTCTTTATGTTCAACCAATTTAAGATTCTTTGGGCTTCATGGATCTGGATGCTTATTTCCCTGTTCAGATTTGATAAATTTTTTGGTCATTACTTTAAAAATAAGTTTTTTTTCCTTCTTTTCTTTCTATAGTCCTTCTGTAATTTCTATAGTACATACATTGCTTTTCTTGATGGTGTCCCCTAAGTCCTGTTTGCTTTCTTCATTCTTTGTTGTTATTGTTGTTCCTTTTACTGGATAATTTCAGATGATCTACCTCAGAGTTTGCTTATTCTTTCTTTTGCTGGATTGCTTCTGCTATTGAAGCTTTCTATTGAATTTTTCAATTCAGACATTGGATTCTTCAGCTCTATAATTTCTATTTGGTTCTTTTTGATGATTACTATCTCTGTTGAACTTACCATTTTGTTCATATATTGTTTTTCTGACATCATCTTTTTGTCTGTGTTCTCTTGTTCTCTTGCTCTCCTATCAGAGTCTGAAAGTGATTATTTAGAATTATTTTTCAGGCAATTTGTAGGTCTTCAGTTCTCTGGGGTCAGTCATTGGAGCTTTATTTCATGTCTTGAGTGGTGCCATATTTCCTTATTTCTTCTTGTTCTTTGAGTCCTTGAATTGCTGTCTTCACATTGGAAGAACAATCATCTCCTTCAGTCTTTACTGATTGGTTTGTGGAGAGAAACATCTTCACCAGTAGCATGGCTAGAGATTCTGGGCGTGTTTCAGAACTTTTATGTGTTTGTGTCTGCTCCACCCCTCTTGTTTACTCTTTGGGGGAAGTTTTTGTATTACGTGCCTTGCAAAGCCTAGCCTGGCGCTGAGAGCCTCTTGTTTATTTTTGCTAGGGCTATGCCTTCAACTGTTCAAGGTTGTACATCTTCTTTAATTTACCAGTTGAGCTGGCTACTAAAATCCACACTTGTGGTGACCATGTGCTGTCTTCAGGGTCTTGTGCCGAACATCTGTTGGGGGGCATGCAGATGCCATGCAGGGAGATGTAATGCATAACACCAGCCACAGAAGTGACACATGGGTGCTGGAGGTATGTGTTGGCTGGTTAGATGAATTCATAGGTTAGTTTTCCTGTGGGGCTCATGAGCAGGTCCTTACACTGGTTAGCAGAATCTGTGGTTGGCTATTAAAATTTGTGTTCCAGTTGCTGTGATCTTTTACCCCATCTCCCTGCTCCTTTCTGTCCCCCCACACAATTCAGCTCTTTTGATTCCCTCAGTGATATGGATGGACAGCATCATGAAGACTGGGGAGGCTGGGCATTTACTTTGTTTTTGCTTTTCCCTGTTGGAGAAAGCATGGACTAAGGGGACCTCTCTTGGCACCAAGCTGTGCCACCTTGGGGGAATTATTATGTGGGTATAGCGAAGCTGTTCTTTGCACGCTTTCCATTGAGTCCATTCAGGGTTTTTGCTCCACTAGGGGCCTGGAACCTCTTAGTTGGGCTTTCGGGCTCCCACAGAAGTATTCTTATCTGTGGATTGTTGCCAAAACTGGTGTTTCTGTGGTTAGATAAGGGCTGGAATTTCCTATTCTGCCATCTTGCTGATGTCATCACCTACTAACTTTTGAAATTGATTCTAATAATCTCTTAATGAGTTTTTATCTTAGGTCTTTATGTCACTGATGTCACTAGGGCCCCATGTTATGTGGAGAATAATAGCATATAATTTGTGCAAGTCATTCATTTATCATCAACTTTCTTGAGAAA
>NW_012148208.1:372835-373380 GCF_000956105.1 Propithecus coquereli | reverse complement strand
TTTTTTTCTAGAAATTTCACAGTTAGCCTGACGAACCATGTTGTGTTTTATTTGTGTATGATGTCAGGTAAGTGTTGAGTTTCAGCTGTTTCCACATAGTTATTCAGCTGTCCCAGAACTATTTGTTGAAAAGACTTTTTCCCATTTAATTACCGTGTCATCTATATTGAAAATCAATTGACCATGGTCTGTATGAATCTATATATGAATTCTATATGCTATTTCGTTGATCTATGATTTTTTTCCTCTGGTACTACTTTTTCTGATTACTTTAAATTTAGTCTTCTTTCATCTTTGTTTTCAAAAATTGGCCATTCTAATTTGTTTCCATTTCTATAAAATTTTTAAATTAGCTTATGAATATTTAAAGATTAGTCTTCTGGGATTTTGACTGGGATTTGTTGGGTTTGTAGATCAGATTGGGAAGAACTGACAATTTAACACTCTTGAGTCTTCAATTAATATAGTTTATGTCTTCCTTTGTTTAGGTCTTTTTAAAATTTCTCTGAGCAATGTTATATAGATTTCAGGGTGGTCTTGCATAT
>NW_012148208.1:370863-371470 GCF_000956105.1 Propithecus coquereli | reverse complement strand
TATGAACATTCAGGTACAAGTCTTTGTGGATATATATTTTCACTTTTGTTAGATAAATACCTAAAAGTATAATTTCTGGATTACATGTTAGGTATATATTTAACTTTAAGAAACTATCAAACTGTTTCCCAAAGTAGCATTTTACATCACTACCAACACTGTATGAGAATTTCAGTTGCTCTATATCCTCTGACGATAATTGAGTATCATCATGTGCTTATTAGTCATTTGTATATCTTTGTAAGTGCCTATTCAAACCTTTTGGGCATTTTAAATTGTGCATGCGTGTTCATACTTTTAAATTTAAGAGTTCTCTATATATTCTATGTATATCCTTTGCCAGATATATGTATTGCCCATCTGTGGTTCATCTTTCTTAATAGCTTTTATTGAAGAGCAAAAAAGTTTTCAATTTTAATGAAGTCCAGTATATTTACATATATTATTTGTTCATAGGTTATCCAATCTAGAAGTCTTTATTTTTCAAGCTTTCAAGGATTTCCTGCTCCATTTTTTTTTCTAGAAATTTCACAGTTAGCCTGACGAACCATGTTGTGTTTTATTTGTGTATGATGTCAGGTAAGTGTTGAGTTTCAGCTGTTTCCAC
>NW_012148208.1:369577-370003 GCF_000956105.1 Propithecus coquereli | reverse complement strand
TGATATCTCATTGTGGTTTTAGTTAGCATTTTCCTTGTGATTAGTGACATTGATCATTTTTTCATATATTTATTGGCCATTTGTCTATTTTCACCTGAGAAGCTTCCGTTCATGTCTTTTGCCCAATTTTTATGGATTTGTTTGTTTTTCTCTTATTGATTTGCTTGTGTTCCTTGTAGATTCTGGTTATTAGCCCTTTATTGGATATATAGCTTGTGAATATTTTTTACCATTCTGTGGGTTGTCTGTTTCCTCTGTTTATTGTTTTCTTAGCTGTGCAGAAGCTTTTAATTTAATCAAGTACTATTTATTTCTTTTTATTGTTGCCGTGATTGCCATTGGGGTCTTCTTCATAAATTCTTTGCATAGGTTGATATCTAGATTAGATTTTCCTACATTTTCTTCTAGAATTCTTACAGTTTCAAG
>NW_012148208.1:359486-359854 GCF_000956105.1 Propithecus coquereli | reverse complement strand
ATCAGTTAGTTCCAATTTAATAGCAAGTACATGTGGTGGTGGTTGGTTTTCCATTCTTTAGATACTTCACTTAAGATAATGGTCTCCAGTTCCATCCAAATTGCCGCAAAAGGCATTAATTCATCCTTGGTATACATACACCACATTTTGTTAATCCACTCATGAATTGATGGGCACTTGATTTCACATCTTCTTAATTGTGAATTGTACTGTACTAAACATTCAAGTGTGGGTGTCCTTTTGATAAAATGACTTATTTTCCTTTGGGTAAATACCCAGTAGTGGTATTACTGGATCAAATGGTAGGTCTACTTTTAGTTCTTTGAGTAATCTCCATACTGATTTTCGTAGAGGTTGTACTAATTTGC
>NW_012148208.1:356813-358381 GCF_000956105.1 Propithecus coquereli | reverse complement strand
ATCCTCTTATTTAGGGAGTCTAGGATGGAAACTGTGTTGAGGTTGGGAGTTTTTTTTAGTGTGTAGGGATATTGAATTAGGGCAAGGACTCCCCAGCTGCTGAAAATCTGTCTCTTCTTCTCTTGCTACTGCTGGGACTGGTGGTCCTGAGGTTCTTGCTGTTTGGTGGCTATGTGGAGCATAAGGTGTACTACTCTTTTGCTGTAATCAAATTCATCATCATACCAGGAAATCAGCTGGACAAAGTGGTCATTGAGAGCAATGATAGCCCCATAATCAAAGTCAGAAGAGTAGATGTCACTGTTAAAGTCATAGGGGAAAACCAGTATAGCTCAGGATGTCCTTTAGGGGCCCACTGATACCTGCTTTACCACCTTCTTAATGTCATCATAATTGGTACCTTTCTCTACATAGTAGGCAAGATCCACAGCCAACACACTGGAGGAGGTGACACAGAAAGCCAGGTCAGAGAACTTCCCATTCAGCTCCAGGGTAACCTGGCTGACAACCTTGGCATGTCCAGTAGATGTATAGATGATGTTCTGGGTAGTCCCACACTGTCATGCTAGTTTATCACATGGGCCATCCAGTCTTCTTGTGTCAGTGATGATGTGGACTTCGATCCCTCCATGATGCCAAAGTTATCCTGGATGACTTTTGTCTGAGGGGCAAAGTAGTTGGTATGAGGCATTGCTGAAAATCTTGAGGGAGCTGGTTGTACTTTTCACAGTTCTGAGAGTCGGGGATGGAAACTCTGTTGTGGTTGAGGGCATCATAAATATGAGGACATCGATAGAAGGGGCAGGGATGATGACCCTTTTGGCTCCACCCTTTAAATGAGCCCCAGAACCAACGGACTCCACAGCATATTCAGCACCAGCATCATTGCATTTTTTATCAGCAGCATCTTGCTTCTGGGAAATAGAGATGGCCTTCCCATGGTTGAAAAGATTCTCATGCTCAGCCTTGACTGTGCCACTGAATTTTCCACGTGTAAAATCATACTGGAACATGTAGACCATGCAGTTTACACAAGGAAGGAGTCAGGGATGACGACAGCCTACTCTTTGTTGGAGTTAAAAGCAGCTCTGGCATCCAGGTGCCCAATGAACAAACAGGCTTACTTGGACCTTTGTGATCATATCTGAGGCATGTGACTGACTGGCACTGCAAAAGAACACGTGGCTGTCTGTGGAAGAGGGAGGAACAGAGACCTAATTATTTTTTAAGAAACTTAAAAATGAAGACAATCTTCTTTTATATTTACTCATATATTTACCATTTTTGGTGCTCTTTATTCCTTTGTGTAGATTCAAGTCTCCATCTGGTGCAATTTTCCTGTGCCCAAAGAAATTCTTTTAACATTTCCTTTAGTGCAGATCTGCTGGTGGAAAATTTTCACAGCACATGTTTATCTGAAATCTTTTTTTCACCTTTTTGAAGGGTATTTATGCTGTGGTCTTAGGGTTTTAACCAGCAGAGGGTGCTGTTCCTCTCTACAGTTTGAAACGAAGATAAACACTGAGGTGCTTCCAGCAGACCTCTCAGCTCTCAGTGAAGCTGGAGTC
>NW_012148208.1:353485-355768 GCF_000956105.1 Propithecus coquereli | reverse complement strand
AGATGGATAAATGCTAATGATTTTCTAATTTAATGAAATGTCCATTAACTCTGATAAAACATAATGCATATGATTTTTTGAGAAGCTTTCTGTTGTAATGTAATGTCAATGTAATAACTTTCTGTCAATGTAATAGAAAAGCCACTGGATTTTGTATCCAGAGACTGCTTTATCATGGTTCTATCACTTCTTACCACCTAATTTTCGCACATACACCTATTATCCTCTCTGGCCATACATGGGAGAGAAACCTTTTCTAGGGCTCCTTGACAAACATGAGAAAGTTTCTGATGCCTTGCCTGGGAGGGCCATTGGCTGTCATGAATAGGTGAGGTTATACTCCTGAAGTAACTGGGCCTCACCTGTTATGGGCTGAATTGTATTCCCCCAAAATTTATATGTTGAAGTCTTGACCCCTAGCACTTTAGAAAGTGACTGTATTTGAAATAGGGAAGAGGTAATTAAGGTTAAATGAGGTCATTGGGGGTGATCCCTAATCCAATAATGACTGGTGTCCTTATAAGAAGAGGAGATTAGGACACAGACGTGCACAGAGGAAAGATCATGAGAAGACACCAGAGGAAGACTGCCATCTACAAGAGAGAGGCTTTCAGAAGAAACCAACCCTGCTGACACTTTGATCATGGACTTCTAGCCTCTAGAACTGTGAGAAATAGATTTCTGTTGTTTAAGCCACTAAATCTATAGTACTTTGTTATAGAAGCTCTAGCAAACAAATACACCACTTGTCACCATTGCTCCAAGTCTCCTGTTAGCATGACTTCTCCAAAGGATTGGGGACACTGCTATGTAGATAATGTTCATAAACTTATGAGTAACATCATTCATGCTTTTCTTACGTGAAAAGAATTAAATATATAATCTTTGCCTGCAAAATGAAAAATTACTGAACTGAACTCACATTTGAAAGACTTCATTTTCCTGTAAGTGCAGAGGTCTGACAATATGTCACACGTTAAAGTCTGCCAAGATATGGCGATGGAGTTGTCTTGTGGCTCTTCTCTGAACCGTGTGAACTAAGTTTCCTTTACATGGAAAGATTCTTCTGAAGAAGGAGAACAAAGAAAACATAAAGGTTCCTCCTCCTAGTTTCTGGAGGTTGATGTGTGAATATTGGATGCTGCTGTCTAGCCTGTAAGAAAAGTGCGTATGCACTCAAGACAAATGTAGGAGTATGTGCATTTAGAAAGCCGAAAGGATAGTCCAGATATGCTGAATGTTACAAAAGCTTACTAGTGAAGAACTCAAGTTCTGAAGGTTAAATTGCCAATTGGTGCTTTTGGTTCAATTGCCAACTGGTTGTCAAAGGCAGCAGGTTCATTTCAAAGTGGGATGACTGTAACAGCATTTTAAATTAACACCCAGTATTTGCTGCTGCTGCCGTAACAAATTACTACAATTTTGGCAGCTTTAAAACAATATCCATTCATTATTTCACAGTCCATGAGTCAGAATTCAGGCACAACATGACTCAGCTAGGTCCTCTCAGCTCAGCATTTTATAAAGGCTGAAATCAAGATGTAAGCCAGGCTGGGCACTTCTTATCTGAAGACTCTGGGAAAGAATCTGCTTCCAAAGTAAGATTCATCCATTGGGCAGGTAGGAGGGGGAAGAGGGGATGGGTAAATTTACACCTAACAGATTCTCGCTGTCTGGGGGATGGGCACACTTGCAGCTCTGACTGGAGCAGGAGGTGCAAAGGCAATTTATGTAACCAAAGCGTTTGTGCCCCTGTAATACTCCGAAAAAAAAAAAAAAAAAGTATCTGCTTCCAAGCTCACTGGTTGATTTCAGAGTCCAGTTTCTTGCAGTCGTGGGAATGAAGTCCCTATCTCCTTGACACATAGCCCCTTAATTTTTAAGCCAACGATAGTGGGTCAAATCCTTCTTGCTCTATGAATCCCTAACTTCTCCATCTACCAGCCAGAGAAAGATCTCTGATTTTAAGGCTCATATGATTAGATTAGTTCCACCTGGATAATCTTTTTATTTTAAAGTCAGCTGATTAGTAACCTTAATTACATCTTCAAAGTCCCTTTTGCCATGTAATTTAACAAATTCTTGGGTGTAGCTGGGGACAAAGTTTAGAGGGGACAAAATTCTTCCTACCATATATCCTTAGGGGACATCCTGTTACTTAAATAAATTTTTATTTCATTTTTGCAATAATTATGAACATGCAACAGCATTAAAATAATGACATTTTGACTTCCATAGATGTACTTGTCTTTGCATTTTTATTTTTTATAATAAAATCTTCAC
>NW_012148208.1:338698-350114 GCF_000956105.1 Propithecus coquereli | reverse complement strand
GTTAAGTGGATTTCCAATTCTCTTCTGTGCACTGTTTTCCTCAATAGAGCTCCAGCCAGGCTGCTAGCTTCTCAGAATCCAGTTGGGAAAAGTAGGAAAATATATTCTCCAACACCTCCAAGATTCTGCATAGAATCCTTTGAAGTCCAGGAAATCTCTCAAATAAATTCCTCTAAACCTTGACCATGTCTGTTCAGAAGGAAAGAGCACCAAAGCCATGGGTGAGGGCAAATGAGTTTTACACATTAAAATTGTTAAGGAATTTCTAGTATCTATATGTGATTTTATCACTTAATTTTGAATACATGTTCTTTGAGTTTGAATAAACTGAAAAGGATTTATAACACCAGTTTTTGGCAAGAATAGCAATGCCATAAGTGATTAGGGCAGTTCATTACAGAATAGGCAAATAGGTCTGTATCCTGTGTGGGATAGATCATTCTTATATAGTGGTGACAATGAATTGGAAGCAAATAAACAAAATTTCCAGTCAGTAAACCCTGGGTTTGCCTCTGATCCTAATGGTTTGTGGATTCTGGAATAACACACCCCAAAATGCTCCCTTGTATCAGTAAGTGTGTGTGTGTGTGTGTGTGTGTGTGTGTGTTTTGTCAAGGATGATTCCTTGGGAGCTTAGAAGCTGGAAACAACTGAAAACATCACAGAGGTTTTGGCACACAAGAAGCCAGAAGCAAATATGTGCTAGGTGCTACTGTAAATTTTCATTCTTTAAGGAACAAATTGCTGCCATTGATCCTGGAACCACATAGCACTTGCACACCGTATTCTGAGGTTAAGTGGCTGACTTACCAATGGAAGTGAATATGCAGTGTTGAAATATCTTCCAAAGCAAAATCTAGCAGCATGTGGGCCTATGAGATGAAATAGAAAGGTCCAGAATAGGTATTTACAGTACTACCTCATAAGTTTGGGATCCATTTGTTTGTTGTATGTACGATGTGCCACAGTTCTAGTTACCTCAGAGGTCCATTCTAGTTTGAAAGCTGTTTTTTGTTTTTGTATTTTTTTATATTGCACCAGTCTTTGTGTTTTATTATACACAGTAATAGTAATTTATAGTTACTATTGTTTCATTCTGCAATGTATTTTTTAACTGAGAAATATTTTTGAGATATATCCATTTTGAAACACAGACAGAAAAAAGATGGACTTCATTCATTTCTTTTGAATGCTGTCTGGTTTTCCATTACAAGCATCTTCTACATTTTAGTTATTCATCCTTCTATTGATTGACATTAGGTGGATTCTAATATTTTGGTGTTATAATGATGTAGGGAACATTCTTATTGGTCATATCCACATGAATCCATGTTTGCATTTCTCTGGGACAGATATTCAGAAGCTAAGTTTATAGGGTATAGGGGAAGCTCGGTTATAATTGTTTTTCAGTGATTATTTCTATAAAAAAGACATCTGTACTAGAATGTTTAGAGCAGCACAATTCACAATTGCAAAGATGTGGAAATAACCCAAGTGCCCATCAATACATGAGTGGATTAATAAAATGTGGTATATGTATACCATGGAGTCCTACTCAGCCACAAAAAACAATGGAGACATAGCACCTATTATATTATTGTGGATAGAGCTGGAGCCCATTCTACTAAGTGAAGTATCACAAGAATGGAAAAACAAGTACCACATGTACTCACCATCAAATTGGTATTAACTGATCAACACTTATGTGTACATTCAATAGTAACATTTATCGGGTGTCAGGCAGGTGGGAGGGGAAAGGAAGAGATGGATATATTCACACCTAATGGGTGCAGTGTGCACTGTCTTGGGGTTGGACACGCTTGAAGCTCTGATTCGGGTGAGGCAAAGGCAATATATGTAACCTAAACATTTGTACCCCCATAATATGCTGAAATGAAAGCTGTTTTGTTTGGGGAGAAGGGAGGGCTCTTTTTAGACTGACTTATCTTTTAAAGGCATGGTAAGAGAAAGGCAAAAGTGAATGGGAGAGAGAAAATATGCTACGGCCTTGGAGGGTATTTTGCAGGAAAGTACAGCAATGTTCTTGTCCACCAGCTAAAGTGTGTGTGACATGCTAAGCACTAGGCTAGGTGTCTCTATTTCTTTTTAATATCAAACAATTTGGGGAAATTGAAGCTAAGAGTGGTAGAAAGATTGTGAATGGATTGTAAGTCGTAGTGTATCTTGTCTTTGCGCACTCTGTATCCTGAGCTGCTGCCGAAATCTGACTGAATCAGCCACCAATGACCCGGGTGATTGTAAAATCACAGTGTTCTCATTATGTAAAACAATGGATCGTCTCTAAGGTTTATTCAAAAAGGTCTGAAAACATGACTGCACTTCTGGGAAAATAAAAGGATTTCACAAAGGCATTGGCAAAATCTCCTTCACTACTTTCAGGCTGAGAAGTAATTTCCCCCAACTTTGTAAAACCCCTCACACCTGTTTAACTTCAGTTTATGCAAAGTCCTTTGGGTGTAAGTAAATGAGATATTTGAACAAAGTAATTTCTTTTAGAAAATAGATAGCATAACAAATAACAGACCAATTGGCACCAGGAGTAACTTTCTTGGTTTTACTTATTTGAGATTGGCTTATTTATGTTTATGCCTCAAGAGGAGTAAGAAACATTGAGCATGGTCCCAATTAAAGTCTTGTCACAAGCATTCTAGTACCTGCAAGGAAGTCTTGACTCCTGTTGCAAGGCGCTGACAGACCTGGCCCCTGCTCAGCTCCCCAGCTTGTCTCCCCACGCTCAGTTGAAGCCACATTGGCCTCTCTTGCTGTTCTTTGGACAGTCCCAGCTTCACTGCCTCAGGACCCTCCTATTCTGTTTGGAATGCTCTTCCCATAGATATTTTCATGGCTTATTTCCTCTCTTTGCTGAGATCTATACACAGAAGGCTCCTCATCAGGGTGGAAATGTTTGCCCACACTGTACAAAATAGTGTGCTCCACCTGCCCCCTCCAAGCCTCTCTGTCCTTTTGCACTGCCCTATGTTTTTCACAGCACTTACCTCTTACCTTATACTTTATTACACATTTATTTTTATTTATTTTCTCCTTTCCCCCCATTCCAGATTGTAAGCCCCAAGAGGGCAAGGAACATTATCAGTCTTATTTTATTTGTCTATTCCAGCCCCGAGGACAGCCCTGGCCGTGTCACTGCCCAATAAAGCCATATTTACTGACTGAATCAACTAAACGTGTGGTTGTGACTTTTTATTTAATAGTATTTGATCTGAACGAAGCTTCTCATGTCAATTAAAACCCAAGCAAAAGGGCCAATCAAATTATTATTTTTTTTCTCTGTCTTTGCCATAAGTAATGGACTGAAAACTCCTGGGATAGGATGAGACACGGAAAGTGGCATCAATTTAATTGAAAAGGAGCCATTTTAAATAGCAGAGTCATTCTGACCCAGCGTTAATGAGGGAAAACTGACATTGCAGCTGGGGCTCCTCTCCTGGCTGTGCTGCTGCTGCCTTGCAATGCGGCAGGAGCACGTTCTGCTGCACCTAGGCAGGTGGTGCCACTTGTCTGGGAACTGCGGCATCTCCTGCAGGAAGGTCAGCCACATAGTGCCATTAATGTCACAACTTGGAGGAGCCTTTTCCTCCACAGCAGGTCTTAAGGAGGAAAAATGTGAGAGGATATTGGAGTCAGGAATTGGGATAAAAACTCTCCTAAAATGCCAGTATATTGAGTAACTAAATTTATGAGTGATAAAGACATTGAGAAGAGAAGGGCAGAGGAGAGGCAGAATGATACATGTGCCTTCCCGTTGCTTATTTGTCTATACCTTCATGCTCACGTCCTCCTGGAGAGAGGAGCTCCTGGGATGCTTCAGTGAGCCTTAGATATACTCCCAACACACAGGTTTGCTCTCCTCAATTTTCAGAATATGCTGTGAAGAAAATGTTCATTTACATTAATGACATTTTGTTTCAAAATGGACCATTTATATAACACATTACTGAATGCCTACTATATGGCAGTCTTTGTACTAGGAACCAAGGCCACAGAGTGCAATAAGACATAATTTCTATGGGAGGGTATGCAAATAATGTTATCAATACCATGTAAGGGGGATGAACAAAATGTTATGGGCTCCCAAAGGAGAGTGTATTCTAATTGGGAGCCTTAGGGAAGGCCTCAGTTAGGAGGTAATATTTGAATTTGAAAGATGAACAGCACTTTTGTCAGACAGAAATGCCAGGGAAAGGGCATTTCATACAGAGAGAAGAGCATGTACCAAAGCAGTGGATTGGACTTTGGTAATGGCAAGAATTTTGGCTTGTGTTTGTGCTTGTGTTTGCACACATGTGTGTGTGTGTGTGTGTGTGTGTGTGTGTGTCCACTTGGGGGAGTGTTATAGAATAATGGTGGGCATATCCATTGTCAAGGTTTGTTCAAGAAAATCTCAGCCACTCTATATATTGCAAGTTTGAAATGTTTAATACAGGGATTAGAAGCTTCTATTCATGCTCATTGGAGGGCTTTGGGAGAGAAAAAGGTCATCTCAGTGCAGAACATGTTTGAAGTGATTCTCAAGTGCTCACTCAGAATGTGCTTTACATCTCATGACCACCCAAGCATCTGCTTGCAATTTGGGGATAATGCCCTCCGAATCTTTAGTATTTCAGTTTGGAAAGATTTGCCTTCCAGATCTTGTATGTTGCCTGTGAATGGTAGACTCTAACCAAAAGCTACATGGGGAAGGGTATTTCCAGCATCCTTTTTGTTGCTATGCCCTATTTGGCAGTGAAGAACAGGCTTTAGAGGGGCCAGGATGGTACTGAACTGATGGCAGACAATCAAGTTCAGTAAAAGACAGGTAAGGTCTGCTGGAGTCTGATTGTACTGGCTTTTATGACATAATTTGTGTTGGCACTTTATTTATTCTGGAATCAGCAAAGAAGTTATTGAATGTTTTAACTCAGGGAATGAAATGATTAACTGAATTTTAGAAAGATCATTATTTTTATTACCAGAAAAATAACTTTATAAATTTAAAGAGAAAAAACAGAATGAAAGAGAGAAGCTAATGATATTCTGATAATTATCCTATTATTTGGATTAAAGGGAAATAGAAAGCTTGCTTCCCAAGCATTGTCTTTTCCTTAACAGCCATGTTTTGGTTCTGTGAACACTAAGTGAGCAGCTATACACCAACATTGTGCTTTCAGGAGGAGAAGCACCCCAGTGGTCTCCATTTTCACTCTTCTCAAGCCTTATTCACCTCACTAGAAATAAACTTCTACTTGCAAAGGTTACCAACGTACTTTGTGGCAGAGACTGCTAGCTGTCTACTAAAGATTTGTGTTGTCCTTGTGTAACGTAGAGGTTGCTATGAAGTGACTGCTCAGCCACTTCATTCTCCACTTCTTTTCATCCAGGTGGGACCATGTCCCTGAATTCTGTTCAATGGAATATGTGTGAAAATATACCAATTCTAGAACTGGTGCATAAAACCTTCCACACAACCCTCCAAACTCTTTTCCCTTCTGTGGGATGGATGAAACTTTCCTGTATGACATTGGAAGTCACATAATGTAAAAGGCAGAGAGTCTCCATAACCTTGGGTCCCAGAGCATCTTCAATTCTTACACCACATTGGTGCCACCACCTCCAACTGGGCCTTATTTGAACAACAACAACAAAAATATTCCTATTTCATTAATCTGCTGAGATTATGAAGCTTTTCTATTACCACAGCTAGTAATAGTTTTTGCTTTTCTGTAGCAACATGTACCATCTCTTTAGCATGTAATGCCTGTGGGCATTGAAATGAGAATGTCTTTTGAGTACTTGAAAGTACAGATAAGGAATTTAAGATGGTTTAAATATACAGAATTTTGGAGTTGTTAGCACATAGGTAGTAGTTGAAATTATGGGTAAGGGTAGGATCATTCAGGGAGAATGGGTAGAATGAGAAAGGAAGGCCAAAGAAGGAATTTTGGGGAATTGATCCATGAGGATGCAGGCAGAGAAAGAAGTACTAGCAAAAATTGTGACCAAGAGAATAAACTGTGTTTTGTTCTGGAATTCATGAGAATTCAAGGGAAAGAAGACTATGTCAAAGGCTGAGGATAAATAACATTACACTGGAGTACTGAGACAAAAGTAAAATTGCTGTGCACTGAGGAATGAAATAGGGTAGTGAAAGTAGAAACAGAAACCACAGCTGATTCCAGAAGTTTAGCAATAGGGGAAGGAGATACATACCTTTAAGGTTAGCAAAATGAGTAGATGAATTTTATAATAAGTATGAGGATACATTAAACAAGTTTGTAAACTGAAAGAGAAGAGCCATGACAGAGGATATAATAAAGATAAAAAAAGGTGGTGAATGTTGAAAAGGCCTTAGAAGACACACAATACAATGGAAGGTCCATGAGGAGAGGGACTTTGTCTTATTTCACACTGTGTCCCTGGGCTTGGAATATCCCAGCACCAGAAGGTGCTGAAGGAACTGAAGGAACTGAAGGAACATAGGAAGAGAAGAAGAAAGGGAAGAGAACATGAAATCAAGAATACATATTAAAGTATTACATTTGGAAGAGGGACAAGACATTCTATGGGACAGAAGACAAGGAGGGAAAGCTGGGGAACATGCAGATAATATAGGAGGTGGGGTTTGTGACTGATGCCTGCTATTTTCTCTTCAAGGTAGGAGGCTTGGCCATCTGCTAAAAATGAGTGGGTGAGTCCAGCTAAGTGATTTAAGAAGAATGGTAAAGGTTTGTAACAGCTACTGATATGAATAATATGGTTGTTTACTTGAAATGAAAATATTAGTTAATACTAATAATCATGAATTATGAAAATGTATGTGTTCATTTTAGATTGCTTAAAGAAAGATTTATGGCAAATAAACCAACGAAGACATGGAATCTTTGATAAGGTTTAGGGGTTAGGTTTAAGAGCTGAATATAAATTTGTTTGCAGATTATCCAGAGCAAAGTTGATAACCTATTTGTGTATGGCACAATTTCAGACACAGTGTTAGTCTTTCCCTGTGAATTTTAAGTTTCTATCTTAATATCATATTAGTAGCTGTAACATAGTGTCATATGAACTTCATCATTTGAGTAAAATTATGGAAAAAGCAATTGTCCTTAATTCTCTGATATAGATACCAAGTCTTAATAAATTTTATGAAGAAAACACAAGTGAATAAAATATATGTAAATATTTAAACAAGTTTTATAGACTAAGGCTAGCTCTGAATATGTAGATTTCATAAGGTTGAACATCATGAGGCCATCTATGGCAATAAAAGACTTTTTACTCAGTAGTATTCCATGGAATACATACACCACATTTTGTTAATACAGTCATGAATTGATGGGCTCTTCAGTTGATTCCACACCTTTGCAATTGTGAACTGTGCTGCAATAAACATTGAAGTGCAAATGTCTTTTTGATAAAGTGATTTCTTTTCCTTTGGGTAATACCCAGTAGTATTATTGCTGGACCAAATGGTAGGTCTATTTTTAGTTCTCTGAAGCATCTCCATATTGTTTTCCATACAGGTTGTACTAATTTGCAGTCTCACCAACAATGTTTAAGCATTCCTTTCTCTCTGCATCCATGGTAGCATCTATGGTTTGGGGACATTTTTTTTTTTTTTTAATTTCAAAGCACTACAAGGATACAAATATTTTGGTTACATGGATCACTTTTAAAATGCTTGAGTCATGGTTATAAGTGTGCCTGTCACCCAGATAGTGTTCATTGTATCTGTTGGGTAGGTTTTCACTCATCCCCTCCACCCTACTCCCCCCTACTTGATATTCATTAAGTCTTACTTACATCTATGCACATGTATGCTCATTAGTTAGTTTCAATTTAATAGTGAGTACATGTGGTGTTTGTTTTTCCATTTTTAGATACTTCACTTAGGATAATGGTCTCCATTTCCATCCAAATTATTGCAAAGGCATTAAGCCATCCTTGTTCATGGCTGAGTAGTATTCCATGCTATACATGTACTACATTTTGTTAATCCACTCATGAATTGATGAACACTTGGGTTGATTCGACATCTTTGCAATTGTGAATTATGCTGCTATAAACATTTGAATGCAGGTGTCTTTTTGATAAAATGACTTCTTTTGCTTTGGGTAAATACCCAGCAGTAGGATTGCTGGATAAAATGGTAGTTCTACTTTTAGTTTTTTGAGGTATTGCTATACTGTTTTCCATAAAGGTTATAATAATTTGCAGTCCCGCCAACAGTGTACAAGTGTTCCTTTCTCTCTGCATCCACATCAGCATCTGTTATTTTTGGACTTTTTAATAAAAGCCATTCTAGCAGGAGTAAGGTGATATCTCATTGTGGTTTTAATTTGCATTTCTCTGATGATTAGTGATATTGAACATTTTTTCATATGTTTGTTAGCCATTTGTCTAACTTCTTTTGAAAAGCATTTATTTGTTCATATCTTTTGCCCACTTTATAATGAGGTTGTTTGATTTTTTTCTTGCTGATTTGCTTGAGTTCTTTGTAGATTTTGGTGGTTAGGCCTTTGTCAGATGTATAACTTACAAATATTTTCTCCCATTCTGTGAGTTGTCTATTTGCTCTGTTGATTATTTCTTTGGCTGGGCAGAAGCTTTTTATTTTAATCAAGTTCCATTTATTTATTTCCGTTGTTGCTATGATTGGGGTCTTCTTCATAAATTCATTCCCTAGGTTGATATCTAGAAGAGTTTTTCCAATATTTTCTTCTAGAATGGTTAGGTTGCATACCCTACATTTAAGTCTTTATCTATCTTGAATTAATTTTTGTGACTGATGAGTGATATGGATCCTGTTTTGTTCTTCTGCATTTCAGAATCCAATTTTTCCCAGCATCTTTTATTGAATAGGGATTCTTTTCTCCGGTATATATTGTTGTCTGCTTTGTAAAAGATCAGTTGGCGTATGTGGATGGTTTTATATCTGAGTTTTCTGTTCTGTTCCATTGGTCTATGTCTCTATTTTTGTGCCAATACCATGCTGTTTTGGTTCCTATAGCCTTGTTGTATAGTTTGAAGTCTGGTAATGTGATGCCTTCAGATTTGTTCCTTTTGCTTAAGGTTCCTTTGCTATTCTGGCTGTTTTCTGATCCCACATGAAGTGTAGAATTATTTTTTCTAGATCTGTGAAATATGACCTTGGTATTTTAATGGGGATTATATTGAATCTATAAATCACTTTGGGTAGTATGGACATTTTAACAATGTTGATAACAGTGTTAATTCTACTGATTCATGAGCATGATATGTTTTTCCATTTGTTTGTATCATCTGCAATTTCTTTCTTTAGTGTTTCATAGTTCTTTTTGTAGAGGTCTTTCACCTCCTTGATTAAGTATATTCCTAGGTATTTCATTTTCTTTGTAGCTATTGTGAATGTTATTGAGTGTTTGATTTGACTCTCAGCTTGACTATTATTGTTGTATAGGAATGGCAATGATTTGTGTACATTGATTTTGTAAACTGAGACTTTGCTGAATTTATTTATCAATTCCAGCAGACTCTTGTTGGGGCCTTTTGCGTTTTCTTGATATAAGATCATGTTGTCAGTGAAGAGTAGTAGTTTGACATCCTCTTCCCAATTTGAATACCCCTTATTTCTTTCTATTGCTTAATTCCTCTGTCTAGGACTTCCAGCACTATGATGAATACAAGTGATGACAATGGACATTCTTGTCTCATTCCAGTTCTTAGTGGAAATGCTTTTAACATTTCCTCATTCGGTATGATGTTGGTAGTGGGTTTGCCAGGTATGGCTTTTATAATTTGGGGATCTGTTCCTTCTGTGCCAATTTTGTAGAGGGTTGTTTTTTCATAAAAGGGTGCTGAATTTTGTCATATGCTTTTTCTGCATCTGTTGAAATGATTATGTGATCTTTGTTTTTGCTTCTGTTTATGTGGTGAGTCACATTTTTCAATTTATGTATGTTGAACCATCCTTGCATCCCTGCATGAAGCCTACTTGGTTATCATGGATTATTTTTTGATGTTCTATTTAATTCAGTTTTCTAGTATTTTGTTGAGGATTTTTTTCATCTATATTCATATGGGATATTGATCTACAGTTTTCTATTTTTGTTGTGCCCTTTCCTGGCTTTGGTATCAAGGTGATATTGGCTTTGTAGAATCAGTTGGGGAGCATTCCCTCCTTCTCAATGTTTGGAATAATTTTTGTAGTATGGGTACCAACTCTAATTTGTAGGTCTGATAAATTCTGGCTGTGAATCCATCTGGTCCAGGGGCTTTTTTCCATTGGAAGATTTTTTGTTTAATTGCTGCTTAAATCTCATTGCTCACTATTGATATGCTCAGGGTTTCTATTTCTTCCTGATGGTGTCTTGGGAAGTTGTGTGTTTCCAGGAATTTGTCCATTTCCTCTACATTTTCAAGTTTATATGTATAGAGGTTTTCATAGTATTCACAAATGATATTTTGTGTTTCTGTGGTATCAGTTGTAATATTTCCTTTTTCATTTCTGATTGAGCTTATTTGAGTCTTTTCTCATCTGTGCATAAATAAGGATGACTTAATGCCTTTTGCAACAATAAGGATGGAATTGGAGACCATTATCCTAAATGAAGTGTCTCAAGAATGGAAAATCAAAGACCACAGGTACTTACTATCAAATTGGAACTAAGCAATGAGCATGCATATGCACAGGAAGTAAAACTCAATGGAAATCAAGCAGGGGGGAGGAGGGGAGAAGGGGATGGGCAAAACCCTATCCAATGGGTACAATGAACACTATCTGGGTGATGGACACACTCATAACCAAGACTCAAGCATTATAAAAGCAATCCATGTAGCCAAAATATTTGTACTCCCATAATGATTTTGAAAAACAAAGAAACCAGGGGAAAAAAAAGCATAAAGAAAGACTCTTTGCTTAGCATTTTGATACACTGTCAGGGCATGTACTTTTTCTTACTTACCCTTTTCCAGACTGAATCCAGATAACCTTGGACATTCCTTCATTAAGAGAATTTTTTACTGAAACTTTGAAGGCCATTGGAAACAGTGAAGATCAGAATGGCATGTTTTCTCTGTCTTCATGGAGATGAATGAATGATTATTTTTATTAACCTAAGCATGAGTTCTTCCCAAATTTTCCTCACAAGACACAGGTTCCTATCTTTTAAGAGTTTTTTTAAGGGTCACTGTGAATTAGGGTTCACTAGATATTTACCCATATCTGGTTTTGCCATGGTCATGTGGAAAAAGTAGGGATGTGAGCAAGTCACTGTTTTGTTTGGTTTGTGGATTCTACTAATAATGTCAAGATTAAAGCATTTATATTGGGTAGAAAGCAGTGTGATAGAAGTGGACAGTGAAACTCATATTTGGTGGGTCAGTAGCTACATTTTAAAATACGAAGGAAACATATATTGGA
>NW_012148208.1:334099-337353 GCF_000956105.1 Propithecus coquereli | reverse complement strand
CGAATATGCTTTTTGGCCATTTGTATATCTTCTTTTCATATGCTTGTTGACCATTTGCATATCTTTGAGGATATGTTTATTTTTCATTATTTTTTGATCGAGAGTTATAAGTGTTCCTTGGATACTTTTATATTAACCCCTTAACAAATATATGGTTTACCAATATTTTCTCTCATTCCATAGGCTGCCTTTTCACTCTGTTGATGCAGATCCACTTGTCTATTTTTTCTTCAGTTGCCTGTGCTTTTGGTGTCATACTGAAGAAATCATTGTTAAGACCAATGTTATGAAGAGTTTATTTTATGTTTTCTTTTGAGAGTTTTATAAATTCATGTCTTATGTTTAAGTCTTTAATTCATGATTTTTGTGTATGGTGTAAAATAAGGGTTCAAATTCATTCTTTTGCATGTGGATATCCAGTTTTCCCAGCACTATTTTTTGAAGAGATGATCCTGTCCCCATTGTGTAGTCTTGGCATCCTGTCAAAGTTCATTTAACTGTATATGCATGAATTTATTTCTGGGCTCTCAATTTTGTTCCATTGGTCTATCTATCTTTATGCGAGTACCATACTCTTTTGATTTCTATAGCTTTGTAATATGTTTTGTAATCAGAAAGTGTGAGGCCTCTAGTTTTGCTCTTCTTTCTCAAGGTTGCTTTGGCTATTTGGGGTCCTTTGTGATTCCATATACATTTTAGAATTGTTCTCTCTATTTCTATAAAAAGTGCCACTGGTATTTTGATAGAGATTGTGTTAAATGTGTAGAACACTTTGGATAATATGGACATTTTAACAATATTGTTTTCCATGCCCTCTAAAGAGCCAGAATGCCAACACATGCTCTACTCCTCTCCCTCACTGCCAAAGGAAGATTTCCAAGTTGTGTACCTTCTTCCAATTGTAAAAGCTGGCTGCTCAACTCTCAATTTTCTCCTAGGAGAAGATGTGGGCTGAAGTATTCTCACCTGGCACTGAACTGTGTCGACTTTGGGGAGAGACTTATATAGGTAAAGTGAACTTGCTCTTCTTACCCATTTGTATGCAACTATTCTCTGCTTTATGCTCATTTGGGGTACTACCACATCTTAACTGGAATCCAGAATTTCTCATAAAGGTGCTTAGTCAGTATTTTGTCATTAAATTGATGTTTCTGAGTGGGAATGAGGGCTGGGACTTCCTATTCAGCCATCTTGCTGATATTATCCCTATTACAAATTATATTGAAATATTTCAATATGTGGATAATTAATTTTATTCAGTTCACTTATGTCATAAAGAAACTATCCATTAACAAGACTCTCACTTGAGAACATGTGGGTAGCCAGCAGCATTGAAGAATCAAGAACCTACTCATTCCAGGAAAAAAACCTTTTGAATTAATTATTAGTATGTAGGTATACTGTCTCTCACTTTGTATTGAGGGGGGAAATCTTGTTTACATTGAAATACATAGCATAAATAGGATATTAGTAGGTAAAAAGTGGGCTGAATCCTGGGTTCTTCACTTGGAAGCTTTAATCTCAGCAATATGGAAAGACCTCTTATGGTTTTGAAGTTATCCCTCTCCCTGGAGAAGATGGGGATAGGGGTAGAGGTGTTCTGAAGAGGAGATTTTTACTTAGGGATGGGGAAGATAAGATTTAAGCAACATATTTCTAATCTTTCTTTATGATACAATGTGGGATTTTTGTCATTATTTTAATGGAAAAATCAATTCTATACCCAGATATTCAGGAAAGTGTAGAAATTTTATTTCATTTGTTTGTTTTTTCTCTATCTGGTTTGTTCCCCTTCTCACTGATATTCTCCGTATTTTTTTCCTTTATATCAGTTTACTTGTTGCCATCTCTTCCTGTTGAATGCTTTCATGCATTTTATATTGCTCCTTGTACATTGTCATACATACACTACTCATTAATTCTAGTTTATCTTTCTTCTCCAATGACCATTGTGCTTTCTTTTTCTCCTTTATCTGACCCTCCCTTTCTCTTCCCTGGAATAATTGCTTATTGCTTACAAGGAGTGCCTTGAATGCTAATGCTATAATTCAGGCACTGATTTTTAAACAGAATCCAAGGGTTGCATTTGTAGCTGGCCTGATTCAGTATCTGCCATATGCTGCTGAAATAATCTATTGTTTATCACTGTTTTATTGTGTTCTTATATGGTTTTATACTGCTTGGGTGTGATATGGCACTGTTAGCATTATCCACTTCAAAATTAACCAAGCCAGCTGGAGAAGTATAATTTAGAGGGGTAGCACATGGGTTTGTGAATGCTGACATCTTGATTGTGCTTGGAGGGTGTCTCTTAGGTTTCTTCATTCCCCAGTTTCACCCAAATAAAGCATTAAAATTAAAATACAAATCCACACTCACTTCCCCACATATGCACAAAAATCTTTGCATTGTTCATGCTTCACTGAATATCAAGAAATGAAAACAATAGTCTATGGAGTTCCTTTAAATTGTAACAAGTTTGCAGTATTAAATATATTCAAGCATGAAGTGGTATTTAAATAATGCCCTGATGAATTTTTTTTCCCAATATACCTTTCCATATTTTTTCTCATTTATTGTCAAAATATTTTATTTATTCAGCTCCTTCCCTCCCTCTTTTCTTTCCTTTCTTTCCTCTACAAGTCCTTACAAAGCATAAACTGCGAGGCAGAGTCTGAGATTTCAGTGATGAACAAGATAGACATGGAGTTATTTTACAGCAGGCACACAATATATAAATACATAAATAGTGAACAAGATACTATTTTCTATACTAAGTTTTATAAAGAAAATAAGTCCTAGTTATATGGTAGAGATTGATGGTTGAGAATAGATTGGCTATTTTCCTACAGAAAGTCAAGACAGACATCTCTGAGGAGGTGGCATTTGAGTTGACACCTAAATGACAAGAAATAGTCAACCACAGGAGGATTGACGCTCAAAATACCAGACAGACAAACAGCAAATGTGAGCTTCGTGGGGTTTAAGGAACATAGAGCAAGCCAGGAACAGTGAATTGAGAGGAAAGGGGAAGGACATGTGTTCAGAGAGGTAGGCAGGGTTCTGCTCATGTAGGCTGCTGGGGGTTATGGGGGAGAAACTAGATTTTATTCCAATTGTAACAAGAAACTATTGGGGGGTTTTAAGCAAGGAAGTAATGTGATTTGATTTGTGATTTTAAAAGGTCACGATGGCTTCTGCATTGTAAATGAGGAGAACAAAGCAAGATCCATTAAATATTTTGTCCTGGACTA
>NW_012148208.1:331184-333044 GCF_000956105.1 Propithecus coquereli | reverse complement strand
TGTTCTAGCAATTTAGCTCTGGTGTCCATCTTGCCTATTTCTGCCAGATTAAACATTTTAATCACGTTTCCCCTTGCTAATCCTTTACTTTGCTCCCCCTGGCTCCCTATGCCCACACTCTTCTGCCTTTGATGGAGCCACTTGATCTTTTCCTGCACATTCAAGTCCAGTACATTCTCTGGAACTTGTCCTACCCTTAGTCTGGACATATTGATGGTATCTTTCCTGAGTAATTCATAGGGCATGGCATCAAAAGTCAATCTTACTGCTAGTTCTACTTGTGGTTCTTTTGTTTCCTGTTTTTACTGATCGTGCACTTTCTTTTTCCAGTGTCTAGTTCTCCACTTGAAATCCTGTGTTCTCCCAAGTAAGGCATTTCATTATATTGAGAATTCTTATCTTGAACCTTAACCTCCTATCTGGGCCAAACTTCTCTGTCCAGTCTCCGCACATTGTGTACTTTGGTAAACTCTCTCCGTTTGCTTCACTTCATGGGATATTACCTTAGGTGATGGGACATTATCTCCTGCCTATACAAGCTGAGGAAGATTCTAAGGTCTTTCAGACATCCATTTCCTGCTCGCAGGGATTCAGTACAACCCATTCAACTTCTTAGCTCCCTCACCATACATACACTGGCATCTGTAAGATCACCAATTCTTTTCTGTTTGACATAGTCAATGAGGTTGTTATCTGATGTTACCCTCTGTTTGATTCTCTGCACACCTGCCTTCTCTAACCCAGTATTTTGCTGGATCTCATCTCTTCCCTGCCTCCTTCATGGGCTTCCTTCATCTGGTTTATCCTGTTGCTGTTTCTCAGGCTTCTATATTTGAGTTGTTTGTCATTTTTAATACTCCATGGGTGATCTTGTCCACTCTCTTGTGTTAACTGATATACGGCTCAGCCTTAATCCCCATGCTGTGGATTCATATATCCAACTTTGGCTCAACCACCTGTCATCACTTTGGTCTTAATATTTTGAAACCTGAATGGGTAACCTTCCCTCTAAATTGTTCCTCTTCCTAAATTGCTGTCTAATTGTGTTCCTCTCCCATAGTTCCCTATCTACCTGGCCATAAGTTCTGATGATTTTTATGCTTAAGTACTTCTTGACATTTTCTGCTCCTTTTCATCCCCACTACCTCAGTTCTGGCTGGACTATCACAATTGTTTACTAGTCTATTTGCCTCTGGTTTTGTCATCTTCAATCTCCTGTTCTACATTACTGCCAAATAGAAATATTTAAGATGTCAATAACAATAAATGAGGCTGACTCAGCACTTTGTTGCAACTTCCCATTGTCCATGGACTAAATTTCAGACTCCTTAGATAATATATACAAATCATCCATGACATGCCCCACTTCCCTCACCAGCTTCATCACCCACGGCCTTGAACTCTGGTTAAGCAACGCTGAACTACTTGTGGCTATCTGCAATTTTTTCCCTATGGCTGTGTTTTTTGTCCTATGGTCCCATTTACTTGGAGTCTTCCCTTCCCCTGCTTGTCTGCTCTCTCCTTTCCCTGTTCCTATTGCCAGCTATCTACTATTCATCTTCAGCTCAATGCTATTTCTCCATCTCTTCCAGGATGACCACCATGACACTGACATTCCCACCCAATCTCCCCCTTCCATGCTGAGTGAGGTGTCCATCAGCTATGCTCCAAGACACTGTGGGCATATCTGTATTGTCTTAAAATCTGCTCATGTATCATAACTTTTTTTACATTCCCAATATTACCTGGTCTACTGCTAGTCACAAGATACAACTCAATAAATATTTGTAGGTTGCTTGATTTTCAAGTAATTTTATTTTAATACAGAAGTAAGATGAATGCTCTTAGTCTCTTGGCACT
>NW_012148208.1:327966-328964 GCF_000956105.1 Propithecus coquereli | reverse complement strand
CCCTGTGGTCCAGTTAAGTCCATAAATAAAATTAATCATTCCAGTGTTTATATGTTTTTATAATTAGAAAATTTGCTTTACTTATTCAGATGCTTCAATGTTGGATGCATATATGTTTATACTTTTTATCTCTTCTCGATAAATTGACCCCTTTATCATCATATAGTGACCTTCTTTGTCTCTTATGACAGATATTTACTGAAAGTTTACTTTTGTATAAATACAGCCATTCCTGCTCCTTTTTGGTTACCATTTGTATGGAATGTCTTTTGTCATCTCTTCACTTTTAGTCTATGTGTGTCCTTAAGGCAAAAGTGCATCCTTTATAGGCAGAATAGTGTTGGATCTTATCTTTTTAAATTGATTCCACCACCTGTCTCTTTAGATGAGAATTTAATCCGTGTATATTTAAAGTAATTATTGATATGTAAGGACTTAATATAGCCATTTTGTTCTTTGTTTGCTGACTGCTTTATAGTTTTTTTGTTCCTTTCTACCAATCTTGCTGTTTTCCTTTGTTGAATTTTTGTAGTGTTATGCTTAGATTTCTTTTTCTTTATCTTCTTTGTATCAACAAATGTTTTTTTCTTTGTGGTTACAATGGGGCTTACATAAAACATCTTATAACATTCTATTTTAACCTAATAACATCTTAATTTCAATTGCCTACAAAGTCTCTACACTTTTATTTCTCCTCTCCACACATTTTATGCTATTTATGTCACACTTTACATCTTTTAATTTTGTACATCCATTAAACAATTATTGTAGCTATAGTTATTTTTAATACCTTTGTCTTTTAGCTTCATACTAGAATCCCAAGTTACAGTTTTTGAAAAAAACTATTAGTAGATTCAGCAATTTTTCTAAGTAAATTTTGAATTCCTTCAACTAGACCTCTCAGTTTATTTTCAGACAGCATCAAGCTGCTCTAGGCTCTCCATTTCTGAAACACTGGTAGTTTCTTATTATCTCCAGTGAATCTTGTACTTAATAAA
>NW_012148208.1:322815-324512 GCF_000956105.1 Propithecus coquereli | reverse complement strand
GAGAAAGAGCTCACATGGAATTATTCATTGTGTACAAATTCTATAATAAAATATAACAAAGCATTTTTTCCTACAGACTCTCTGTTAAGACATGGGGATAGTTTTATCATATAGAATTATTCCTTTTAATAATTTCAAGGTGATTTTTAGCTAGGATACAAGCTGGAAGGTAGAAGAAACTTTTAGGAACTTGGAACTAATGGGTACCTTTTGTTTATAAAATGTCTACTTTACAAAATGAGGTTCACATATATGATCTCAACAACACTGTAAAGTAGGCACCGGGAAAGTTAAGCCTGGGATTTTAATTAGGGAAAGCAGCACGGGGTAATTTGGTGGTTTTTAAGTTGTATTCTGCATCAGTGCTTCTAAAGTTCACTGGGCACACACACCCTGTGAGGATCTTGTCACATGGTAGATTCTGACTCTGTGAACCTGGGATGGGGCCTGAGATTCCGCATTGCTTTCATGCTTGCAGGTATGTTGATGGTCACTTTGAGGAGGGGCTTTGGAAGTGTCCAATGACTGAGAGTTGTCACTGCCTTGGAGTGCTGGGAAGGAAGATGGGAGAGGTCCAGTGGAAGTCCTTAAGGCTCTTGCCCCACTTCAACCACAGTGACATCACTTTGGTCTGATCATATATTAAAGTTACACATTGGATTTTTTTGAAGAATTTTTTTTTTGGTTGCTAACTTTTTTTTCTTAGCCATTGGTTTCAAAGTCTTGGGGGAAGAAAACCTCAGTAGGTTCCCATAATGCCTCTGGCAGTATCTACCCTCAATATCTCTGGGGGTGTTTGCTCTTCTCTAAAGTGAGTAAAATTTAAGACAAAATCTCCAGGTAACTGTTAATACTGTAATTTCTATATAATTTCTAAAGTAAAACTGCTCATAAATGGTAAATCTGAGGTTGGTCCCAGATCATCCAGGTCTAGGGCTCTTGTCACTACAAACATGTTTATAACATTTCTGTAGGTCAGGAAACAAATATGGCTCTTTTGTTTATGATGAGTAAGGAGGAATCGTTGGCATGGCTAGAAGATTTCATTAAAAAAATTAGGCCATAGTAGCACATATTGGAAAAGAGTATGAAGATAGGGGAGAAATATCCGTCCCTTCCTATTTATAGATAATTCTTGGTTATCTTGGGAAATGGAAAATCAACAGATCATAGAATAGAACTGGAAGGGATCTGGAAGATTTTCTAATTTGAGCATACTGTTGCAGCCACAGAAGTTAAGTAACTAGTCCCAAGGTCACTGAGATAGTGGCAAAATTTCAACTACCCACTGGATCTCCTGACTATTATGTAAGTTCTTCTACATCTCTTTTAGTCCTGAAGCAAACCTTCCAATAATACTGGTAATGTAAAGTTATTGTGGTTGGTCAAAGGCTTCATACATTTTGTATCTTCCTTCATCCCCTTCTTCCAACTCTCCTGCCATGCCTATCATTTGATGAAGATGATATAAACAGAAGCAGTGCAGCAGATAGTGGGATCCAGAGAAGCCAAAGAATACACACTAGGGAGCTGAATGTCAACCAAATTGCATAAGCCCTGTTTATCTCCACTGTGAAAATTGCCAGCATCATGCATACTTCAGATTATTTGGTGTTCTTAGTGCATTCTGGTGTAAGAACCCCTAACTGAAATCCTGGGTGAAAGGGTAGAATTTTGCGATAGGATTATGTGAAGTC
>NW_012148208.1:308276-310350 GCF_000956105.1 Propithecus coquereli | reverse complement strand
GTTAATGCCTACAAAGCCACCCAGAAATATTGGCTTACAGGGTTCTAGTTTTACAAGTGATAAGAAGGTCACTTTTGTAAAGAGGAAAAGCTTTAAAAAATTTGAGGGACTCTCTAGAAGAGAGGAATTCACTCAAATTTATAAGGTACTGCAGATAAAATCTGCTATAGATATTTTCTTGAGTTTGATTTTCTAGTCTTAGGAGAACAAATAAGAGATATTTCTAAAGGTCCAATCAGAGATTTCTTATGGAAACTTCAAGATAGAAGTTTTAAGTTTGAGGTCTCAGTGGTTGTTCAATACTGTATAGCTCTAGATTCTCAAAATAATCTCAAAGAGATTTATTATCACTCTTGCTACACCTATGTAAACAATCAAGCCAAAAATAGTGGGTGGGACCAATTCCTTTGCTATAATTATGATGCTAAAGTGGAGGGTGGTTGATGAACTGTATTAATTTCTCATGCTGCTGTAAAAAATTATCACAAACGTAGTGGCTTAAAACAACACAAATTTATTATCTTGCGGTTACGAGGTCAAAGATCAGAAATGGGTCTCACTGGGCTAAAATCATGATGTCAACAGAGCTGCCTTCTCCTGATGGTTCTAGAGAAAAATTGGTTTCCTTGACTTTTCCTGCTTCTAGAGGCCACCTGCCTTCCTCGGTTCCTGGTCCCCTTCCTCCATTTTCAAAGTCAGCAATTGCGTCAGTTCAATCTCTGCTTCCATCGTCACATCTCCTTCTCTTGCTTTGATTTTCTTGTGCTTTCTTTCAATGTAAGGATTCTTGTGATAACATTGAGCCTTCCTGGATAATCCAGGATAATCTCCCGACCTCAAGGTCCTCAATTTAATCACAACTACACAATCTCGTTTGCCATGTAAATTAACATATTTACAGTCTCTGGGGATTATGACAGGGACATTTTGGGGGGCATTATTCTGCCTAGCACAGAGACTATAGGAAAAAGTGAGAAAGATGTTGAAATGGGCAGAAAAAAATCAGTAGGTATCCCGAGGAAAACTAGGTGCTGCCTTAGCACATTCTTTCTGGTCATCTGATTCTATAATGCTTCTGCACCTTTCATTTCCTTTAATCTTTATAACAGCTGTGAACTGCAAATAACTCATTAAGCAGAGGATTCTTGGCTATAGACATGTAAATGTATTTTGTTCATTGGAAATACAATCGCTTTCCCACCACTACCACAATCACACTCTTCATAGAATAAACCAGTTTTGTACATTCATCTTGGCGTTACTTACTGCTTATATTGGTTTAGTTCTTTGAAATCTCCTTTGAACTAACAGTAACATCTTATTGGTTTCCTTATTAATTAATAAACTATAAACAATCTTTGACCCATATGCATTTAATAGTCCTATAAAATTCATGATTATACTCTCTCTTAAAGTTTATCTTTTAACATGGAGACTTTCAGCCTACAAAAGTAGATAGCATAGTATAATGAAGTTCCATCACTCAGATCCAAGAAAGATCAAGCGAAGGCCAATTTTGCCCCTTCTGTATTTCTTTTCATTTCCCCCCTTCTATTATTCACAGGGGAATTCCAAAGACCACATTATCTCATCCATAAATATTTATCGTGATTTTTTTAATGATAAGAACTTATTTAACATAGCCATGATATTAATATCATATCTAAAATTAATGATTTCTTAACATAATGAAATATCCAGTGTTCAAATTCCCAACTGTCTCATAAAGGCCATAAATGTATTATTTTTTGTTAATTGTGAATTTCCATCATTCATTCCTTGTTTATTAGCTAGATAGAATATTTTTATAAAGGGAAATGTCTCCTAATCTTTTGATTATGAAGCAGGAGAGGCAAATAAATGCTTAATTCCTTCTCTTTATTTATTGGTTTCCAAAATGATGAAGTGTTTCCTTAGAATTCTGCAATGATGAGCCAGTGGATGTTTTCTCTCCCTCCCTCTGTCCCTCTCTCTCTCTGTTTCTGTATGTGTGTGTGTAAGCAACCAGTGACTATTTATATATGGATTTTCTTTTTCACGTTGCAGAGAAATGAACTATTTTGTTTAAGCTATT
>NW_012148208.1:306208-308226 GCF_000956105.1 Propithecus coquereli | reverse complement strand
TAAATAACTACATAATTTTTATTCTAAATTATAAGTTATCATCATATTACCTTCTTCCTATAATGGAGACTATTCATCTCCTTTAGTTAACTATATGTTTTTCAATTTCAATATGTCTTCACAGTGAATGGCTATGGTGCAAAATTCAGCTAATTTCCCCTACAGTCTCAAATACTCAGATTTCAAGTTGGGATCACAATCAGGAAGGGTGAGAGCTAGAGTGGAGATAAAATTTTCAGAGTCATTACAGGGAATGAGAGGTCCAAATAGAATTTTTTAGGAACTTAATGATAGTACCACCTACCCTATATAGTGAAACATTGCCACTACATGCCCTTTCTAAGCACACAAACATTGCAGTTGTGCAGTGTTTCAGCATCACCTTCTGGACAGCTCTTAATTCATGTGTTATTTATAAATGAATTGCACCTTTCACAGCTCTTTTTCTTCAGAATTGCTTTAAATGCAGCCATTGGCTCATGGTTAATATTACTCAGGGCTCCAGAGGACAGGTTTCCCATGGGTGCTGAAGGGCAAGAGAGCCTTGCTGCCACTCCATTGAGTAGTATTGGGTGTACGTTTGGCTTTTCTGGCACAGCTTGATTTAACCTACTGTGCAAGCCATGTGATTGGCTTAGGTCTGTTAGAGTTCCTCAGTATCGAGCACAAATCTCATGGAAAATATAAACGTGCCACGAAAAAAAAATGGCTTCATCAATGACTAATGTGCCCCTTTCACTCTATTTCCAAGTTGTACTGCAAATCAAATAGACAATGTAGAAATTCAGATGCCTGTGTGATGATTTTGTTATTTGGCATTTATCTCAGCGAATGAAGGCATGATGTCATATCATAAGAGAGGTGCGATGATAAGTGCAAGAACAAGTCATCCCTTAACAAGGGAAGATTAATGTGCTGTTCTAAAATGGAACTATTATACATGCTGTTTACTCAAAAGAAGTATGAAAAGTGAACAAATGGAGCTGTCAGACAAAGTGCTGATGACATACAAAACATTGGAATAAACAGCTGGTGATGCACGAAGCATTGAAAGACACGCTGATACCCCCGTTGGCTCCACTGCTCATTTATTTCTGTGTGGTTGTCCCCTTCTGAATATGGTATAGCTTTTGCTCTGTTAAGAACTTTCCAGATTGGGTCTTCAGAGTGACAGAGAGCCAGAGAATTGAGCAATCTTTCATTGACTATAAATTAATGGAGATAAATTAAAAGAATTTGGAAAAGATAAGTTAAATCAATTATCATGGTTTACAAGGAATCATTTTTAATTGGAAATTAATTATATTAGTCAGAATCATCATGGTAGTGCTGGGCTAGCTGCTCAGAAACCTGTTGCTTTTTTCTATGCACATGGGATGAATACATTTCTCAGAACTCTTTGTAGTTGAGTTAGGGCCATGTGCCTAGTTCAGACAAAGACAGTGTGAATAAAAGCGTTCAAAGTCAACTCTAGGCTTAGTGCCTAAAATCTCTCATGAGATCCTTCATTCATTTGCTCTGTGTGTCTGATGTGAAAAACTCCAAAATGGCAAAACCCCATAATGAAAGGAACTCAGATTCCTGAGTTATTCTCTGAAGGAGAGACATCCAAGAAAGCTTCCCAATGCCCAAGGACTTTCTATGAGCAATAAATAAAACTTTATTTTATTGAAACTGAGACATGGGTGTTTAGTAGAGCAGCTAGCATTTCTGTCTTCATATAGTAATCAAATAAAATTCATTCGAACTCATATTTTTGTCTGAGGCTATTTATATGATCTACTAGTTAGTTCTTAGATTTCTTTAGTTAATATAATTTTAATTGGGCCTTCATACAATTGAATTGAGACAAAGCATAAGTAAAATTTTAACAGGAGTAGAAGATGGATTTCATTTAAGAAAAGGTACCTCACCACTCACCTGAGAATTTTGATTTCTGTTTCTCAGAAAACTTATAGTTTCTTATAATTCAGACTACTCCTTTGTAAGTAATTTTTTAAAAGTTTTAAAATCACTTT
>NW_012148208.1:302647-305202 GCF_000956105.1 Propithecus coquereli | reverse complement strand
TATGTTAAATGTTAAATTAACATGAGTGATAGAAACTACACTGTGAGCAATGGTGACAGAAAAATGCAACAATGTACTTTAGTTTTTCAAGGAAAAAGAGTACTTATATTTTAAAGTAGCAAAAGTAGCAAAAGTAGCAGCTTTTGGACCTTATTGAGGATCTCAAAGAGTTTTTGCTTATGTGAACTCTAAATATCAATTTTTACCATGTTAGAAATTAAAACAGAATTAAAAAATATTTATTGATTCATTTTAATATAGCAATGATGAATGCATTGCATCTCAACATAAATATCTTTGCATTATTATGAAATAAGTTTTTACCTCATGAGCCCTCTGAGATCTGTCCCAAAGTAAAATGTCAATTTATTTGAGAGTATTAAAGAACATAAAGAATATTGAAATTTGCGAAGCAATTTTTTGCCATGATTTAGAACACTTCAGTCTAAAAAGAAACCATGAAATGTGTTGAAATTTTTGTTTATTTGGGGAGCCTGCGGCCTTCTGATTTCAAGATTGCTTTTTAAGCACCAAAGGAGGCAAGAAACGTTTCATCTTTCTCTGCCGCACCTCTTTTAATAAAAGGATTTGTTCTGTAAAATTTGGATTCAGTCAAAAGGCGGCACTTAAGGACCTAGAAGGCCACAAGTGGCCGTAAAGCCACAGGTTCCCCACCCCTGTGTGAAGCCTACTCTTTCCTTCTGTGTAATCCAGGTGGACAGCAAAGATTACGTATTTTACCAGGATAATTTTCTGTGCTTTTCATTGTCTTAATTTCTCAATTATGTAAGATGAAAAGGGGAAAGAACAAAGGTTTCTCACTTATGAAACACCTAAGTTTTCCTGCTAATTCCCATGCTTATTTATAAAAGTTTGCTCTCAGACTATACCAGTGGCTTTCACGACTGTTTCACAACTGGGTTTCACAACTGTTTTTAGTTGAAAAGTATTGGCTTCAATGAAACTCATAACACAAGATCCAGCACAGCAAGATTAATTGCATAGATCTAAAAGAACTAATGAGGGATTTTTACTGTAGTAATTTATTTGGAATATTGTTGTCTGATTTTTCCATTTCTGGGCTATATGAAGAAGTCCTGTCTTAAGCTATTAGTAACCCACAGCAGTTTAGTAAATTCTGCTTTTGTAAACTGAAATGAAACATTTCTAAATCATAGTTATTTCTCACTGACCTCCTGGTATTCTAAAGCTACTACTAAGTATGTTTATTTTTTATGGTAATATAGTTATGTACATAGGTTCAAAAATAATCTGTCCTCTGTTTTAACAGATTATAATTGGATAAATCAATTATTCAACCAAGGCAAATGTCATTTTTGAAAATAATACAATTTTAATTAGATACGGCAAAAGTCACATTTAAGGAATTAATCTAGATTTTTTCATAGGCGGTTAATGCCTACAAAGCCACCCAGAAATATTGGCTTACAGGGTTCTAGTTTTACAAGTGATAAGAAGGTCACTTTTGTAAAGAGGAAAAGCTTTAAAAAATTTGAGGGACTCTCTAGAAGAGAGGAATTCACTCAAATTTATAAGGTACTGCAGATAAAATCTGCTATAGATATTTTCTTGAGTTTGATTTTCTAGTCTTAGGAGAACAAATAAGAGATATTTCTAAAGGTCCAATCAGAGATTTCTTATGGAAACTTCAAGATAGAAGTTTTAAGTTTGAGGTCTCAGTGGTTGTTCAATACTGTATAGCTCTAGATTCTCAAAATAATCTCAAAGAGATTTATTATCACTCTTGCTACACCTATGTAAACAATCAAGCCAAAAATAGTGGGTGGGACCAATTCCTTTGCTATAATTATGATGCTAAAGTGGAGGGTGGTTGATGAACTGTATTAATTTCTCATGCTGCTGTAAAAAATTATCACAAACGTAGTGGCTTAAAACAACACAAATTTATTATCTTGCGGTTACGAGGTCAAAGATCAGAAATGGGTCTCACTGGGCTAAAATCATGATGTCAACAGAGCTGCCTTCTCCTGATGGTTCTAGAGAAAAATTGGTTTCCTTGACTTTTCCTGCTTCTAGAGGCCACCTGCCTTCCTCGGTTCCTGGTCCCCTTCCTCCATTTTCAAAGTCAGCAATTGCGTCAGTTCAATCTCTGCTTCCATCGTCACATCTCCTTCTCTTGCTTTGATTTTCTTGTGCTTTCTTTCAATGTAAGGATTCTTGTGATAACATTGAGCCTTCCTGGATAATCCAGGATAATCTCCCGACCTCAAGGTCCTCAATTTAATCACAACTACACAATCTCGTTTGCCATGTAAATTAACATATTTACAGTCTCTGGGGATTATGACAGGGACATTTTGGGGGGCATTATTCTGCCTAGCACAGAGACTATAGGAAAAAGTGAGAAAGATGTTGAAATGGGCAGAAAAAAATCAGTAGGTATCCCGAGGAAAACTAGGTGCTGCCTTAGCACATTCTTTCTGGTCATCTGATTCTATAATGCTTCTGCACCTTTCATTTCCTTTAATCTTTATAACAGCTGTGAACTGCAAATAACTCATTAAGCAGAGGAT
>NW_012148208.1:284384-300912 GCF_000956105.1 Propithecus coquereli | reverse complement strand
TAAAATTGAATGAAGACAAATCCTCATTTTCAATGAATATCACTAAAAGTAATAAAGGTTTGTATGCATACTTTTGTTACAATTTAAAGAATATAAATGGATATTTTTTCTTCTCAAAAATTTGATATATTTCCACTAAATGTAACTTAGGAGTGTCAGAATTCTTTTTCACTCTGACTCTAATAAGTTTTGGAAGTCTTTAAGCCCTGAGATGATGTTATGGATAATAGCCATACCAATAAATATTTAATTTAACATGATAACACCTGATTTATTTAGTAGATATATGTGCCAAAAGAAACCATAAGAGTAACCTGCAGATACTCATTCGCTATTCAAAAAGTGTCAAATAATTGGTAAAGTTAAATATTCTAATCGTTTATTTGAAAAATAAAAATGTCTATATGCTAATGAAGATCTACAAATTCAAATACAGTTGACCCTTGAACAACATGAGGGTTGGGGTTGCCAACCCCCACACAGTCGAAAATCTATGTATAACTTTTGACTTCCCCAATACTTAACTGCTAATAGCTTACTGTTGATCAGAAGCCTTACTGCTAACATAAACAGTTGATTAACACATATTTTGTGTGTTATATGTATTATATACCATACAATAAAGTATGCTAGAGAAAAGAAAATGTAATTTAGAAAATCATATGGAAAAGAAAATACATTTACTGCTTATTAAGTGGAAGTGAGTCATCCTAAAGGTCTTCATCCTCATCATTTTCATGTTGAAGAGACCGAGGGGGAGGAGGCTAAGGAGGAGTTGGTCTTGCTGCCTCTGGCGTGGCAGAGGTGGAAGAGATGGAGGAGGTGGAAAGGGAGGCTGGAGAGGCAGGCACACTTGGTGTAACTTTACACAAATACATCTTAATTTATTTTCTGACTTTTTTGCTTTTTTGTTTCTCTAAAGAGTTTCAGTGTCTGTGTCACAGGAGGGTCCATGTGGTAAAACAAACAAAAGGAGCCTTGAATAATTGGAACCCTTTTGCCAGATTGTTTAATGCCAATTTGTCTTCTGACACTGCTTCTTGCTTCTCTTCTTCCTTGTTCTTAGGCACTGGTTCAGAAACACTCATCTCCATCAAGTCATCTTCTGTTAATTCCTCCAGTATGGTGTCTTTTAGTTCTTGAATTTCTCTAAGATCCATGTCTTGAAACCCTTTACCTTCCACCCCTTTTTGTCATATCCACAATCTCTTTCATGATTTCCTTTACTGGCTCTGTTGCAAATCCTGTGAAGTCATGTACAACATCTGGACATAGTTTTCTACAGAAGGAATTTGTTGTTTCAGGCTTAATGGCTTTCACAGCTTTTTCTGTAACATCGATGGCATCTTCAATGGTGTAATCTTTCCAGACTTTTATGATGTTCTATCAGGGTTCTCTCCCAGAGCATTGACAATTCTTTCCATAGAGTACCATGTTTAATGAACCTTAAACGTCCATATGACTCCCTGATCTAGAGGCTGAATTAGAGATGTGTTAGTGGGCAAGTAGACTACTTCAGTGCCTTCAGTGTTGAACTCATGGGGTTCTGGGTAGCCACGGCATTGTCTAATATCAGAAGAACTTTAAAAGGCAGTCTCTTATTGGCAAGATGCTTCCTGACTTCAAGGACAAAACACTGATGGAACCTATCCAGAAAAAGGGTTTTCTCTGTCCAGACCTTCTTCTTGTACAATCAAAAGACTGGCAGGTGGTGTTCATCTTTTCTTTTCATGGCTTAGGGGTTAGCAGGTTAAAGAGAAGGGCAGTCCTGATCATAATCCTGACTGCATTTGCACAAAACAGTAGAGTTAGCCTATCCCTCTCTGCCTTAAATCCTAGTGCTCACTTCTCTTCTTTTCTAATAAATGTCCTTTGTGACATTTTTTCCCCCAGAAATACTTTGAGGTGCATTAAAATCTGTTCAGGCGGATATCCTTTCTCCTCAATGATTTTGTTCATGGTGTCTGGGAACTTGTCTGCTGCCTCTTGGTAAGCTGAAGCTGTTTCTACTGTTATCTCAACATTTTTATTTTAATTTAATTTGATTTATTTAGTTTTGAGACAGAGTCTTACTCTGTCACCTGGGCTAGACGGCCATGGCAGCAGCCTACCTCACAGCAACCTCAAACTCCTGGCCTCAAGTGATCCTCCTGCCTTGTCCTCCGTAGTAGCTGGGACTACAGGAGCACACCACCACACCTGGCTAAGTTTTTCTATTTTTGAGAGTTGAGGTTTCCCTCTTGCTCAGGCTGGTTTTGAATTCCTGACTTCAAGCAATCCTCCCACTTAGACCTCCAAGAGTGCTAGGATTACAGGTGTGAGCCACTGTGCCTGGCCAATCTTGACATTTTTAAAGCTAAACCTCTTTCTAAAATTATCAAACCATCCTTTGCTGGCATTAAATCCTTCAGCTTTATATTCTTCACCTTCTTCTTGCTTTAAATTGTCATATAGTGACTTCACTTTTTCTCAAATCATATTAGAGAGTGTAGGTATGTCTTTCTTATAGCAATCCTGTACCCCCATAAAAGCTACATTTTTAATATGAGAGAAAAAAAGATATTTCACAAAAAGTGCAAGTTTTTTGCACCTGTAGGTATAGCTGCCACAATGGCTTCAAGAATTTCCTTTTTTTTTTTTTTTGAATTTTTATTTCTTACAGTGGTCCTTATGCAGGATTCATTTATCTTGAAATGGCAGGGAATCACAGCTGCAATCCTCAATCAATTCATATCAAGCAATTCAACTTTTTCTTGTAACGTCATGACTTTTTCATGCTTCTTGGGAGTGCTTCCAGCATCACCAGTGCACTTCATATGGTCCCATAGTGTTATTCAAAGTATATAGTATTGCACTAAACATGATGAAAAACAGTAAGAGACCACTTTTTACTGTGATATCCAATTTACTGGAGAGGTGAACTGTTCACATGGAGGTGATTTGCTGATCACAACTGATCACATGGCATTTTAAGTGGATACTCACAACACTTGGGCTCACAGAAATAGCAATAGGAGGTGACTACGAAATTATTATAGTAGTATAGTATGTACTACAGTTAATTTTAAGCAGTTATGACTTAATATTGCATCTTTACATTTGTTTACATTTCTTTAACTGCAAATGGCACTTTGTATGATCCGTGTTTGTGTAATTTTGATAAATTTTGACTTTTTATAATAGATTTGTGTATATTTTATGGTAGTACATGATAAAATAGACTTGTAGCTATGTGTATTTTATGCATTCATGACACACCAAATTTAACATGTTCTTAATTTTTTTGATATTTCTAGGCTATGTGGTTTGTATGTTTTTTTCAAATTATTGAAAATCTCCCCCAAATTTCCCAGTATATTTATTGAAAAAAATCTTGATATAAGTGGACCCATTCAGTTCAAACCTGTATTGTTTAAGAGGCACTCCATAAATATTCTGGAATGAATAAAGAAACACAAGGAAAGCCAACTATGACATCCCTAGGGGGTGCTCAAGCTCCAAGTCTTGTTTACTTATGACTTTAGCCAGAGTAAAATTTTTCTCTACTGTTTCATTGTAATTTATTAAACATTTATTGAATACTGTGGGTTTCCTTAGAATTGCAAAGATAACCAAGATTCATTTTTTGCTCTTGAGGCATTTAGACTGGCAAGTCCTGCAGGTGATAAATCACAACAAGGCAATCCACTAAGGCAAAACACCTGGGCTTTTAGACCAGCATGATTTAAGGGGTATTGCAGCACCCAAAACATTTACTTCAAGACTATGCCAACTGTCATTACAGATCATCTTGAGTCACTTATAACTGTGCCCTCGAATTCCTTCCTCCTTAGGAATTCCACTGAAGCTTGGGCAGTCCCCAGCCTAAGAATATCTAGGATTGATAAAAATTTAAGAAACTCTTCAGAAGTAAAGTAAACTTTCTCTTTCTCCTTAGAAATAAGTTCAGGATTGACCAAGCTTAATTAGCATAGAAAATCCTCCTCTCTTTGTCCTTTAAGGCAAGTTACATATTATTTGATGGTCAGTAGATCCATTTGAATTAATGGTCACATGCATTTAGCCATGTGCCCCCAAATTTGGGCACTGCCAGAAGTCCCTAAAGGGATAATGACCTCTTCCTGGCCATAGTTTCTAATTGCAAATGGCTACAATACAATAATTTGAATAGAGGTCAGATAATCATTCCTTGAAGTTTTCCATAGTACAATTGCATATTTGTTTTTCCTGACAATGATCAAAGGCTCTCAGTTGTGCCTAATCAGAGAGTGGGATTTTTAAGTTCCCAACAATTAAATGTATTACCAAAAAAAAAAAAAAAAAACCCACAAACAAACAAAAAGCACATATCACCTGTGCCCTGAACTGAGCTGGAACCTATAATTCTCCCAGGCAAGAAACTTATTTTAATTGCTAGGAGCTGTACAGCACAGTTTTTATTTTTTGATGTTAAATTGGGAATTAGATGGGCAGAGTAGTAATTCTTAGTAGAAATTGCTTGGCTCACTCCCTCTGTCTCACAAAAAAAATTATATCCTAATATTAGCTTTTCTGTATTCTGTAAGCAAGATAAAACTTAGTTTTAATAAAGACCCCTGTTAAAGAGTAGTAATTGCCATGGGAGGGTCCTAATTCTTATCCACCCGTTAGGTAGTACATGCAAACTGAAATAAAACCTGGAGACATCAAGAGGTAGAGGATTAAAAAATAGGGAAAGGATAATGCATAATGTTACCTTGTATGAGAAAGCCTTTCACATCATACAAAGGACCAACACAGATGTTTCTAAATAATGGCTGGTTCCACAAAGAATGTGTTCCTTTAATAGCAAGAGCCATATTTTTGTGTTATGCTGGCTCACCACACATTTAAAATTGACATACATTGGAGCACTTCAAATTTATATCTTCATTTAGGCCATTCATTTAATAGGTCAAATCATCATTATATTTCACTGGTATGGTGGATTTTAATTCATTTAACATTTTAATCTTTCATCAGTTTTTCATTTCAGGGGATTTCACAGCATATATGGGATTTGTATAAATTTGTGTGCAGTAAATTTATTCTTTTAACAGTTTTATTCTTTCATCAGAAATTCATTTAAATGGATTCCACTATATATCACTTCCCCTTCCAGTGCAGCTTTAGGTCAGGCTGTAATTGATGCAAAAGCAATGAGGTATTAAAAGAGATAGGAAATATCTGAAATTGGAAAGGGTTCAAGAAGTGGGCTATTGTAAGGGCATTACGCTCCTCAGATAAGGTGGAGAGGGGAGAATAATATAGCATTTTGATCTGAAGCCTTGCATGCTTTATAATTCCAATTCTCAACAAAGTCAAAAAGATCTATTTTATCTAAGCTTGTGTCTTTAAAATAAAATTAACTGCTTCAGTGCCTTAAAACAGCCCCCATATGGCCACGTGAATGTACATGCTTGTCTTTACCATCCATTTGAATTAATGGCACATCTTCTTTCAGTGAACATTCTATCTCCTCGCTCCCCCCTGCCGACATTCGTTTAATGACATCCAAGTGATAAACATTAATATAATAAATACAGTAGCTATGGAAATGACGCAGGGAAGAGGTGCATTCTATCATGTTTTCATATAGAAGTAGATGAAAATCACCAGTAGTGCATTATAGCTGGCGACAGAAAACTGCAGTATGAGAGATGCCTCTATGAAAGAACAGAGGTGCTGGTGCTTGCTTGCTTTGTGTGCATCAGAAAAGTAAAGAGTGACCTTGAGAAAGTCCTCTTTGCTCCCTAGGTCTCCATAAAGGAAGTGACTGCTTTTATGGTGCCTACTGTAAGAGGGCGTTGATGTCTCAGACTGGTTAGTGAAATGTGCTAGAGAAATGGCAGGTGGAAATCAACCTTCGTTTGAATTTGTTAATGTTTCTTTAAAGAAAATAATGCCTTAGGAGGAAAAGAAAAGAAAAGCAAGAAAGGAAGGAAAGAAAGGGAAAAAAAGGGAAAAAAGGAAGGGAGGAGGGATGGACTTACTTTGTGATATTGTCATTGTTACATTTAATATACTCCTTTATGAGACTCACAGCTACTTATTAGTCTTCCCCTAGTTTATTGGCACTGTGGACTGCCTGCTATGCCAAGTGTATAATAAATGTTTGTCGAATTGAATCGTATGGAATTAAAAGAAGAAAATTAATAATGCTGGGAAAGATGATCCAAGCCCATAAGGTCATAGTATAATTTGGTATTATAAATATGAAGTCAATTTACTTATCACTCTATCCATAGAGAATATCCCTTACTGCATCTGGCTAGGGAAAGAAAGTAGCTGAGAGAAAAAAGGTTGCACTCAGGCTAACACCAAAATTAGTATTTCTAATGACAATGATGACAGGTCATGTAAGATTATGAGAGGGTTATAAGAGGATTATACCTTATTTCCAGTCTAATGTCACAGTGAGCTCTCTTGTGGCTCCTCTTATCAAATTATAGAGGGCCATCTATATGTCTAGGTCCATGGAACTTTTTATACAGGAGTTTACAAGTAAGTTGGGAGCAATCACTGGATTTTCCTATATATTCAGGGTGACTCCGTTGGCTCTAGATCCCACAGAATATAGAAAGTCTGGTATATTTCCATTTATGTCTTAAAAAAGCTGCATTTTTCAACAGTGGCCTAAGGGAGAAAGGGAGAAAGAAAGGGATAAGTTTCTTTTTTCTTTTTTTTTTTTTACCTTGGAGGCTTCTGGCACTTCTGTGGACTGCATGCTGGCACATCTGGTCAGCAGTTTTCCAAGCCTATTTAGGTGAGGCTCCTGGTCCTCCAAAGGGCACTGTATGCCCCAAGAAGTTTATTACAGTAATGTGAGAGCATCTTACCAGAGGCTAATTTTATTTGGATTTAACTTATCAACCCAGCTGTCAAACTGCAACTGGGAAGGTGAATTTCACTGTGTGGACAATTATATGACCTTTCAAATGATAATTGCATGAATTCTTATGCAGGCATATATTGATGGAGGCTGACAGATGTTAAAAAGGGCAGCACCACAAGCCATACCATGGAATCAAGGATAAAAATCATCTTTCCACTTGTCTTTCCTCTATTGCTATTTTCGTAATGCATGAAAACCTTCTTTCAAATGCAAAATATGAAGTAGGCCCTCATTTATCTCACTGATCTTGCCCACATGTTTCCTTTAGTTTTGGCTGCTCTTTTAACCAACAACCTCCAGCCAGCAATTTCAGGTCAATCTGCTCATCTAGATCGTTTTCTAGTTATTACTCTTTTTTTAAATATTAGTAAGATTTTCACTTACTACTTGAGTAATCTAGTTCAGGATGAGTTAAGAAAGTCTGCAAAACTGCAGTCATCAATTTCATAAAGAGTGAGCCCCACCATGTATTACAGGATTTGAGCATCATTAGCGTTGCTAGAAAAAGTATAATGAGTTCCCTCTGCACTTTTCAAAAATTCATGTTTACATGGTGTATCTTTTTCCCTATTTTTACTTTTAATCTACCTATGTTGTTTTTGAATTGCGTTTCTTTGAGACAGTGTAGAATTGGGTCAAGTTTTTTATCCATTCTGCCAATCTCTATTAGTATATTTAGACCATTTATATTAAAGGTAACATGATAGGGCTTAAGTTTGCCATATTGTTTGTTTTCTGTTTATTCTATTTCTAATTTCTATTTCTAATCTCTCTGTCTTTCTTTTCTTGCTTTCTTGTGAGTTACTTTGCCATTTTGGGGGATTCCATTTTGATCTATGTTTTTGAGTCTATTTGCTATGTATTGAATTGTGCCCTCTCCAAATCATGTGTTGAAGCTTTGACATACAATGTGATGGTATTTGAAAATAGGACTTTAGGGGCGTTATTAGATTTAGAGAAGATCGTGAGGATGACATTCTCATGATGGGATTAGTGCCCTTATAAAAGAGGAAGATGAAGAGATCTCTTTCTCTCAGCTCTTGCACAAAGTAGAGGTCACATGAGCACACAGCAAGATAACCACTCCCTACAAACCAAGAGAAAAGGCCTCAGAATGAAACCTACCTTGCTGATACCTTGATAAATTCATGTAAGAAATAAATTCATGATGCTTAAACCACCTAGTCTATGGTATTTTGTTATAGCAGCCCAAGTGGACTGATATATTTCTTTGTATAGTTTTCTTAGTGGTTGCTTTGGGTATCATAACATGCGATAAAACTTATTGTGATGTGCTCTTATAGACATTTTACCACTGTGAGTGAAGTATAGAAACCTTACTTCCATTTAGGTCCCTTTATCCTCCCACTTTTAAAATACAATTAACTTCAATATTTTCTCTTCATTAATTGAGCACCATATCTGATAGTATTCTCCTAGAGAGGGCAAGAGGGGGAAAGACAGTCATTTTATAAACGGTGCTTGGTCAATTGGATATTCAGAGGGGAAAAAATATATATCTCCACCCATATCTCTTGCTATGGATAAAAATCTATTCTAGATGAAGTGCAGACCTGAAAGTAAAAGGTAAAACAATAAGTATTTTAGAAGATGTATAGAAGAATATTGTTGCTTTCCATGCTACCCAGAGAGGGATCCATGCAGCACTGTTCTAGATTGCTGTCCTAACAAAGGGAAACTTAAACGATGTCCAGAGCCCTTGATGTTCTACAAATGAAGGAAGAGGATTTCCTCAAATTCCTTGCAGCAGGAACCCACTTAGGTGGCACCAACCTTGACTTTCAAATGGAAAAGTACATCTACAAAAGGAAAAGTGATGGCATCTACATCATAAATTTGAAGAGGACCTGGGAGAATCTTCCGTTGGCAGCTCATGCTATTGTTGCCATTGAAAAGCCTGCTGATGTCAGTGTCATATCTTCCAGGAATACTGGCCAACGAGCTGTGCTGAAGTTTGCTGCTGCCACTGGAGCCACTCCTATTGCTAGTGCTTCACTCCCAGAACCTTCATTAGCCAGATCCAGGCAGCATTCCAGGAACTGTGTCTTCTGGTGGTTACTGATCCCAGGGCTGAACACCAGACACGTTTTATGTTAACCTGCCTACCATTGCTCTGTGTAACACAGAGTCTCCTCTGCACTGTGTGGACATCGCCATCCCATGCAACAACAAGGGAGCTCACTCAGTGGGTCTGATGTGGTGGATGCTGGCCCGGGAAGTTCTCTGCATGCATGGCGCCCTCTCCCTTGAACACCCATGGGAGATCATGCCTGATCGCTGCTTCTCCAGACATCCTGGAGAGATTGAAAAGGAAGAGCAGGCTGCTGCTGAGGAAGCTGTGACCAAGGAGGAATTTCAGGGTGAATGGACAGCTCCAGCTCCTGAGTTTACTGCTGCTCAACCCAAGGTTGCAGACTGGTCCGAAGGTGGGCAGGTGCCCCCCGTGCCTATTCAGCAGTTCCCAAAGATCACATACTATATGATTACATTGTATAATATTTACACACAGACAAAACTTACCTATAGTGTTAGAAGTCTGGGCAGTGCTTATCATTTGAGGGAGAAAATGACTAGAAGAGGGGACAAGAACGTTGGTCCTGGGATGCTGGTAATTTTCCATTTCTTAACTGAATACTGGAGCACTCAGCCTGCTACAGAAGACTGGTCTACAGTTCCCACTGCTCAGGCCACTGAATGGGTAGTGACAACCACTGAGTGGTCTTTAGCTGTTCTTCTACAAGCTCTTAAACAAGATGGAAATAAGGTTTACAGCAAATAAACACCAGTCTCTAAAAAGAGAAAAAAAAGAAAGAAAAAGAATATCGTCAAGATCTTAGATTTGGCAAACATTTCTTAATTGCCCAGAATCAATAACCACAAAAGAAAAAATTGATAAATTCGACTATTTTAAGTATATCTGCTCATCAAGAAACAGTATTTAAAGAATGAAAATGAACTTACAGATTGGGAAGAAATATTTTGCAAGTTAATAAGAAAAAGATAGAAAATCCAGGTAGAAAAATGAGTAGACATCCAGCAAAGAGGATGCCAAAATGACCAATAAACATATGATAAGCTGTCCAACTTTGTTAGTCATTAGAGAAATGCAAATTAAAATCATAATTTGATACGACTGCATGCCCATCAGAATGGCTAAAGTGAAAAACAGAAAATACCAAATATTAGTGAAGATGGAGAGCGACTAAACTGTCATATGTTGCTGGAGGAGTGTATACTAGTGCAATTATTTTGGAACATAGTTTTCAGTATTAACTAAATTTGAACATACGTATATCTTATGACTTAACAGTTTCAATTCTAGTTATGTTCAAGAGAACTGTATAGATATGTTTACCAAAAGATAAATACAAAAATATTCGTAGCAGCACTACTCATAATATCCCCAATCTGGAAAATATCCAAATATCTATCAATTGTAGAACTAATAAATACATTATAATACAATCACATAATGGAATACCATACAGCAATAAGAATGAGCAAGCTACAACTATAACCACAGTATGGATGTATTGAATAAACGTGGAATCAAATGAAAGAAACCAGATACAAAGATCACATACTATATGATTACATTGTATAATATTTACACACAGACAAAACTTACCTATAGTGTTAGAAGTCTGGGCAGTGCTTATCATTTGAGGGAGAAAATGACTAGAAGAGAGGACAAGAACGTTGGTCCTGGGATGCTGGTAATTTTCCATTTCTTAATCTGAGTGTTGGTTACGTGAGTGTGTCACATCTGTAAAAATTAATTGAGCTTACATTTGTTTTGTATTCTTTTTTGAACATAAGTTATTTTTAATAAAAATATGCCTATATTTTAAAATATAATCAAATTTTATTTAAAAATAAAATAAGATAAAACAACTTCATTTGTTTAGCATTATCAGTTTTAGTTTTTACACAATCTTTATGAAATCTGTTTCCTCAGGCTACAGAAAAGGAAGGGACAATAATCAAGAGATAGGAACTGGTGACAGATGCTCCTTGCTCTCTAAGCCACTACTGTGGTTTAGGAATCATATCTCATGCTTCTTCTCCTTTAATTGAACAGATACAAGTATAGTCTATTTTGTCTGATATTAGTATAGCCATTCCAGTGTTTCTTTGGTTAATTTTTGGGTGGTATATCCTTTTCCATTCTTTTATTTTTAACCTATTTGTTCTTTGAATACAAAGTATGTCTCTCATAGACAGCAGATAGCTAGGTCATTTTTTTATCCATCTCCTAATCTCTGCCTTTTGATTGGAGCGTTTAATCACTCTATGTTTAGTGTAACTACTGATGAGGTAGGATTTATGTCTGACATTTTGGTAGTGGTTTTCTGTGTCTTATGTCTTCTTGCTCCTCTATCCCTACATTACTGCCTTCTTTTGTGTTAAATATTTTCTAGTGTAGCATTTACATTCCCTTGGCATTTATTTTATTGTGTTTTTGATTCACTCTCATCATGGCCATGTGGATTACAAATAACACTTAATTTATAACAATCTAGTTCATATTCATGTTATCTTAATTTCAGTGGTATAAGAAACTTTGCTCCTATATAGTTCTGTTCCCTCACTTTCCTTTGCTGTATTACTGTCTTGCAAATGACATCTTTATACCTTATAAGCCCGTCAACTGAGTTTCATAATTATAGCTTTGCATAATTGTCTTTTAAATCAAATAAAAGAAAAAGTTAAAAACACAAAGTACGTGCTGGCTATTATATTTACCTATATAACCTTAACCAGTGCTTTTTTATTTCTTCATGTGAATTCAAGTTACTATCTAGAGTCCTTTTATTTCAGCATGAAGGACTCTTGTTAGTATTTCTTGTAATAATAGTGATAAATTATCTCAGTGTTTGTTTATCTTCATTTCTTATATATATTTGAAGAATGGTTTTACTGGATGTAGACTTCTTTGTTGACTATCTTTTTCTTTAAGTGCTTTGAATATGTTGTCCCACTGTCTTCTGGCCTCCATGGTTTCTGATAAGAATTTAGCTGTTAATCTAAATACATATCTCTTATGCATAAAGGGTTATTTCTGTCTTGATGTTTTCAAGAATCTTTTTGTCTTTCAACTGTTTGATCTATATAACAGTTTGATTATGATTTATCTAAGTGTGAATAACTAACATTGACAATGATACTTGTGTTGACTTTATTGATTTTACTATGGAAGTGAAATCTGCCACCAACAGAGATCTAGCTCCTTTCATTAAGTTCCCAAAAGGTAGCTTCACGTTCCCTTGGCCTAAGTACATATATATGTCTGTGACTTCCCTCATAGTTATCTAAGTGTGTACAAAGATATCTGATCACACTTATTACACCAGGATGAAGGCCAGTCCCTTTGCTTTTCATTTGCTGTCTGGGATAGTCTCCTCATAGGGTTAGGACTGTTTTTATTTCTTCTCTTGTTGGAGTTTCAATAGGTGTCCTCCAAGGTTTTCTTTGCCATTCTTCTAAGGAGAATCAAATATCCTCATGCAAGTGAAACTGATAGTACCATGCTCAACATTATGGAGGTAAGCCAGATGACTTGACTTTTCTTCCTTTCATTGACCACCTTGTCTCAAGTTCTTCTTTCCTGAATTGATAAAGAAGATGATAAATTAAAGAGCTAAAGGATCTACTGAAGTGATTGAGATTACTGTGCCTCAATAGAATATAATTACTTTGCCAAAGAGATTAGAATGTATCACAGTAGTAAAGAGATACGAATTGGAGTGAAGGACAGGGACATCTGTTTTTGGTTTTTGTTGGATTCCTTTCCTCTCTTCTTACCAAATGCAGAGTTCAGTGAGGTCATATTCTGGTAAATTGTCTTTGAAAATAACTGTGCTAAGTGATGCATCCAACTTTAAAATTAACTCTCCCACTTGGAAAGAGAGTGATTGTAATAAGATAGTGGCATGAGACTTTGAGCTCACTGATTTTCACAAATGGAAAAATACACAGGCTTCGATGAATTTGTTCCTCATTCGTTTATAAAGTATGGAGTTCTGCAGTGGTCTTTTTGTCACTTTCCTTAGAGAAGCTGGATATGTTCAGATAACTAGCATTCCCTGTCTTTCAGGAAATTACTAGTACAAAAGAGAATAAACAATAACCAGGTAACTGAATGAGAAAGTGGGTCCTGAGGCTCTCTTCAATTTGACTCTTATGTTTTGTTTTGTCTTGTTCTAACTGCATTAGTGGTTATTTCCAGGAACTCCAAACTTGATAAAAATGTGATAGTGAGAAGTACCAAGCGGTGGCTACCACACTGATATATTGGGTTATTTGGCCCCTCCAAATCTCATGTTGAAATTTGATCTGCAGTGTTGGTGGTATAGCCTACTGGAAGATGTGTGGGTCATGGGGACAGATCCCTTATGAATGGCTTGGTGCCCTCCCTGTGGTAATGAGTGTGTTCTCCTTGTATTAGTTCATGGTGAGAGGTGGTTATTTAAAAGAGCAAGGCACTCCCTTCTCCCTCTCTTGCTCCTTCTCTTGCCCCGTAATACACCTGCTACCCTTTTGTCTTTTGCCTTGATTGGAAGCTTCCTGAAGCCCTCACTAGAAGCAGCTGCTGGCACCATGCTCTGTACAGTTTGCAGAATCATGAGCCAAATAAACCTTTTTTCTTTATAAATTACCCAGTCTCAGATATTTCCTTTTTAGCAACAAAAAATGAACTGACACACACACACTAATACAGGAGAATAAATTGCAGTGCTCTTGGGCTCTTTTATTAGAGTCAGGATTCTTTCAGAGATAGATCCAGTTACTGAGGGAGAAGTTGACTATGGTTGAACACTGACAGCTGTTTTCTGACCTGGAAGACTTGTATGTATCCTTTTATAATCCTCCATCCTAGTAGATCATCTAATATTGCTGCTTGAATTTCTCTACCATCCTGTGATTAGAAAAATACTCTGTTACTAAAACTATTATCTTTAAACAGATCTTGGTTCATAAATCATTTATAAACCAGAGAGATTTTAGGTACTGTCTTAGCTGGCTAGAACGGTTACCCATGATTGTAATCAGTCATTACAAAAACTCTACATCTGCCATTCATGAATTTGGCATCAATATTTTTTTATTAAGATTAAGGTTTTCATTTAAAAATACAGTTAAGAAGAAGAATTTCTTAAACTGTGTATATCCTAGGGCTTTGTCGGATGAATATTAATTAGGCTATTAAGTAAGAAATATCTGATTTCCTTAAGTACTAAGTTTGACAGCTGATATCTCTGACATTTCACTTTGACACTTCTTATTTTACTTTTATTGTGAAGGTACATCCTCAGTCTTTCAAACACATATTTTGGCTTTTGAATATCTTTCAAAGTTTTTTAGAGTGGTTTTTGTGAAATCATGGATAAGTCAAAAATTCGTATTATTTCAAATATGAGTTCTGTCGTGGAACCAATGCAGCACAGACAACCCAAAATATCAATGAAGTGTTTGGGAAGGATATGGCTAATGAATGCACAGTAATCAATGATTTGAGAAGTTCTGTTCTGGTGATTTTAATATTGAAATTGAGCCATGTGAGCAACCTGAGACCAAGGTGGATAGTGATGAGTTGAAAGGTGTAGTGGAAACAAATCCATCTCAACCTATGCGTGAATTAGCAGCAAGGTTTGATGTTACTGTTTCAACAATATTGAACCATTTGAAACAAATCGGCAAGGTGAAGAAGCTGGATAGATGGGTTCTGCATGAATTAAACAAGCATCAGAAGAGAAATTGTCTCAAAGCTTGCCTTTCTTTGCTGTCAAGGCATAAGGGCAAATCATTTCTACACCATATTGTTATGTGTGACGAAAATTGGATTTTTTTGACAATTACAAATGTTCAGCACCATGGTTGGATAAAGATGAAGTGCCGAAACACAATCTGAAAACCTAATATTCATCAACAAAAGCTAATGGTGTCTGTTTGTTGGTCCAGTACTGGTATTATCCACTACGGCTTCATGAAACTTCACCAATCATTATAGAGGATGTCTACTGCAACCAACTGGATGAAATGATGAGGATGCTTGTGATTAAGCAACTGAGATTGGTCAACAGAGACAGGTCAATTCTCTTGCAAGACAACGCTTGACCACATGACACACAAACAACATTGCTCAAGCTACAGAAGCTGAACTTGGAAACTCTGTCATTCACTATATTCACGAGACCTTGCACCAACTCATTACCACTTCTTCCAGGCTTTAGACCACTTCTTGTAAGGGAAAATACACAATTCTCAACAAGCTGTGGAAAATGCCTTTCGTGATTTCATCGCCACTCATTTTCCAGGCTTCTTTGCTGCTGGCATAAATAAGCTACTGTTAAGTTGGCAAAACTGTGTGGATAGTTTAGGTGCATACTGTGATTAATTGTACTGCTTCTTGTTTGATATACAATAAACTACACTTTTGATATGAAATCAGACATTTCATATTTAATGACCTAATATTGGTTATCACATTGATAAAGATGTGAATAAACTGAAAAGGATATTGAAGAGAAAAATGAAAATGATTAAAGGGATGAAACAGATTTTAGTGTCAAGATTAAAGGAATAAGGTCTATTTAGTTTAGACCTGAGAAACTCAAGGGAAGTCTTGATCACTATTTTAAGATTGATTGAAGGCTTTCATGAGGAGCACACCTAACAGGTATTCTTTCTGTCCATGGAGAACAGAATGAGCAAACAGATTTAACTCTTTATCATTATTATTATTTTACTTGCTGATTAACTGCTTAGCTAGATATTAATGGAGTTTATTTCCCACTGCCTAAATCACTCCTTGGCAGTAATTTGGACCCTTAGAGTTGTACATTAATTTTTTCAGGGCCCAGGGACGCCATTTAGTACTCTCGAGCAATAATGCTATGTACTAAAGAGTACAGGGCAACCTGAAGCTGGCTCACTGATCATTGAGTTATAGATCAAAAATGACTGTAAGAGATCATCTAGCCCAGGCTCCTTAGGGGAATAATGGAATCATAAAAAATAGGGGTTTTATTCACTCTTAAAGCTCTCCAGGGATGGACACTCCACATCCTATCTCATTCCATGTAATGAGAAATCTATGTGTGTGTGTGTTAATATACACATATGCTAACACACGCACACACACACACACACACACACACAGCTTCATTACATACATTTCCTAAACATATGAAAGCATTTTGTTAGATGCTGATGGTTAGCAGACGGGAAAAGGAGGGTATTGAGTTGAAGAAGAACCCATTGATTCTTTTTAAAAATAGACACACTAATAAATAATTAATGTAGAAGAAAATATTTATGAAGCTCATAAGTCTAATTTTTATTTCTTTTCATGTTATACAAATTTATGTAAATGACTTAGGAAACTTTGATTCATAATTAGTTAAATATCAGTGCTATGTGCTATGCCCACATAGCTCCTCAAAAGAGGAGCCGGTCGAAAGAACAGATCAAAGTTCAAACAGCAAATTAACTAGCATAATTAGTGATAAGTAGCAGAGCTTTAAGGTAACTATTAGATCCTCCTTCTGAAGAGAGTTGAGCCACTATATTTCATTTTATAAATCGTTAATA
>NW_012148208.1:273900-277594 GCF_000956105.1 Propithecus coquereli | reverse complement strand
GTTTTACCATCACTTAGGCCAGGTTGGGGCCAGCTTTCATTTGCAGAGAGCTGCTACTGCAACTTTTTGAAACAACTTCCAGTATCATCCAAGGATCTTTTCCTCTCTGCTTCCTTGACCCTGTTCAGAGGCAGATGGAGCCCAAGAACTTCTTTGAAAGTATTATCTCTAGACATCCCTGGCATAGCACCCCACATATTTAGGTTTACCTTATTTTTACCCCACCCTGGCCCATGGATCAGAAGAACTCAATGAGTGTGTTCTGGAGCTTTGGTAATATGAGGGAGGTTCATTCCTAAGAAGGGTTAGGATTGTTCTTGAACCTTATATCATTGCTGATAAAATTGTGGCTCATAGAACAGTAGCATGGGCATCCTCCCTTGAGAGTTTCTGAGAAAAGCAGGATCTCAAGTCCCACCTCAGACCTAATGAATCAGAATCTGCATTCATATCCATAAACTAGTGAAAGATAAATGAATTGAAAGAATCCTCTGTTATATTCTCAATTTGAGTTCAGATTAAGACACAATTGGTTAGGGTGTGATTAATGAAGTCTTGGGTTCAATACCATTCAGTCAATTGAAGGTAGGGATTACATATTTCAGCAATGTTTCCAAAATGCCCAAAATGGTGCTGACATGAAGTAAACACAAATGAATAAATTTATATGTCCTGTCTAGCATTGAGCATAGAGTTTTCTCTGTACATGGTACTATACATAGTTGTTGAATACAGATTTGCAGAGAGAAATTTGGTATTTCAATCACCATTCTCTAATCCCTAAAAATGTATTATCTTCAACCTCATGAATTCTTACATAAATGCATTTCATTCAGTCATTCTGTAAATTTTATTGAGCTTCTACACTATTCCCTTTGCCAGGAAACTGGAATTCAACAAAATACATTTTTCTTGCCCTCAGAATGTTTAAAGTCTGGTTCACTGACAGTTATAAAAACATTAATATATGCAATGGTGAAGGAATATACACACACACACATAGTACAATGGAAATGTAGAAAGATAATTTAATTTTTCTGAAGTATACCAAGAATGGTTTCACAGAAGCAATGTTTGAAGTGAGACTTAGTGGATGAGTCGTACTTAAAGCCAGAAAAGTTTGAGCGTATCCCAGACGAAGGAACCAAGATGTAAGAGAGCTTATAATGTAACATTTTTGGAGGTAGGATAGGAAGGGTAAAGGAAGGTACATGAGACTAAGCAGGAAAGCAATGCCCTGTCCAAGCAAACCCTTGCATGCTTGTTAAGGAGGAGTCTGTCTGTCATTGAGCAGACAATGTGGGAGCCATTGAAGAATTTTGAGCAGGACATGACATGGTCAGATATATATTTTAGAAAGTGTGGCGAGTAAGGAGGAATGACAGCCAGAGTCAGAGAGACCAATTAGGTAACTATTGTAATAGTCTATACCAGAAGTCATAAGGCATCAGAGTGCAACAGGGAATGGAGAGGGAAGAAAAAACAAAGATTCCCTTCTTGACCAAACTCTACTCAGGATTTCCTGAATTGTTTTCAACTAGGTTTCAACTTGAGGACTTCCATGTTTGTCTCTGCATTGTCTACTCTCAGCAAGCACTGACAAAGTCAGTTTAGCCGTCCTTGAGAGCTGATCACACTTGATTTCTGATAGGCTCCTCATTCTCCACCATTCCCTAGGAGATGTTTGATCATCCTGGCTTGCTTCCAGCAAGAATCCTATTAGGTTGGCATAGTCGGAATTTCCCCTTTGCCCCTGATATTCCTTCTTAGTAATTTTCCATCTACTAACTCTCATCCTTCTCTTTGGCTATAAATTCCCATTTTTCCTTATTGTATTTGGAATTGAGCCCAATCTCTCCCCTTACTGTAAAACCCCACTATAGTGGTCCCTACATCTATCAGAATAATGCCCCCCTCAAATAGAGTCTGCTTTACCATTTTTAAACAAGTGTCATTGAATATTTTTTCTTTAATAAAAGAGAGGGAAACTATTCTCAGGAAGCAGCCAGGTGTAAGGTTGAGGGGGACTATAGAGTTGCCTATGTGCATTCAGCTTCAGCAAAGTGAGAGAAACTATTCTCAGGAAGCAGCCAGGTGTAAGGTTGAGGGGGACTATAGAGTTGCCTATGTGCATTCAGCTTCAGCAAAGCGAGAGTGAATTGCTCTTGGTAGAATTATTTTCACTCTCTAATGAATAGAATAGTCACTTGTCATGTTCATAGATTAAAAAGAGCCAGCAGTCTTCTGAGCATCAAAATTATACTTGGTCTAAGAACCTAGAAGATAATTCTATTGAGAATTTCAGAATCATTTTGAAGAAACCCAGGCTACTCTGCATGAAAGCCTAGACAGAGAAATTATCCTGAAAGGTACTGTTAAGATTAGTCTGTAATATAAGAGAATTGGCTGTGAGTTATGATTTATTTATTTCCCTACTAGGAAAGTAGATATAAACAAGACATTCCTTAGATGTAGATAGGCTGATTATTGCTCATATGATATGACTTAGGGGATAACTTAAAAAGCCTTCCCTGCCCCTATCCTTACTGGTATCCAAAATTCTCATCATTGTAGAAGAGCTATGCATTTGGGGTAAGAATTACCTATGTCAACAGAAGACATTGAAGATATTCCTGGGCTCTTGAGACACTATAAAGACTTAGGAAAGTTAAGATTGAGTCTCACCCAAAAACGTACATGCGTATAAAGAGGCCCTTTGCTAAATTTCTCATTTGAGTGTGGTTTAATTAGGCAGCTAGTCAGATTACAACTTAATAAGGTCTAACTCAGAGCTTCTTAAATGTCAATGTCCTCAGAAAAATCTAAGGATCTAGTTAAAACACAGATTCTGATTCCATAGGCTTGAGATGAGACCCAAGACTATATTTCTAACAAGTCCTAAGTCATATTGTGTTGTGAACATTGGTCTGACACAAAACACCAAGATGTGAGGAGTAAGGGTTCTGAATGAATGAGACACAGTTTAGGTAATTTGGGGGTTGGTATAAAGGTTTATTTGTCTTCATACTTCCTTTACATAAAGAATGTCTCTGAATGCCATTCAGCTGTACCACGAAGAGAAACTGATGTCTTTGAGCAATGCTTTATTTCTGTGAACATTGCCAACGGGTTATGTAAAGCATGCTGGTCATGCACCTTAGAATCCTTCATTTCTCTGAAAGTAGGGGTCTAAAGGCACAGATGAACTTGCTATGTTTGCAAACAAAAATGCCCTCATGATGATTTAAAAAAAAATCTCCAGTCAGATCCACAAATCCACAAACTATAAGAAATTAAAAACAAAGAAAAACTATCTACAAAAGTAAGAGAAATAACGGGGATGAGTCAAAGAATTCTCATCTCAAAAATACCTCATTCTGCTCCAATTACTTGCATGTTTTCTTGAATTTGCCTTTGTTTTTTCTGAACAATCTAAATAATGCCCATGTTTTCCATTTCATATAGACAAATCCTGATTGTAATTATAGACAAATCTGGTTGAATATAATCCAAGGCATAAAGCTGAAGTGAAGACATTAGATATAGGTGACAGAACATTTAAGGTAAAATTTAAAAACTGGCTCTGGGTATATTTATCGTTGTCCCTTCTTGCATAAAAAATAGTGGTTTATTTTTAACAAAAGATTAAAATTTTACTAAACATCTGTAGTTTGGACAGCAGCAATGCAAACAA
>NW_012148208.1:265197-273210 GCF_000956105.1 Propithecus coquereli | reverse complement strand
TGAGTTCAAACAGAGGGCTCACAGTGCTGGCCCTAGGCAAGCTGTCAAGAAAGTTTGTTTTTCAACAACCTGCAATCTCTTCCCACCTTATCCCTTCTTTTCACCCTCTTTCTAGCCCTCAGTGTTTAAGTCTTGGCAGGGGAAGGGAGGGGGGATTATTTATCTTCATTTAATTTTTTTTTGTTTGTACAAATGTATAGGGTACCTGTGAAATTTTGTTACATGTATATCATGCGTAGTGATCAAATCAGGGTATTTAGGGTGTCAATTTCCCAAGTACAATACATTTTTGATTAGCTATAGTCAATCTAATCTGCTGTCAGGCACTGAATTTATTCCTCCTGTTTAACTGTATGTTTGTACCCTTTAACTCATTCTCTTCATCCTCCCCAACTCACCTTTCCTGGTCTCTGTTCTCTACCATTTCTTATGAAAATCCAAAGGTTTGTTACAGGAAAGTAGAAGCCTTTTTGGACAATGTCCATATAATAAGCTAGTTAACAGAAAGAATCTCCTAAAACCAAATTAATACTAGACAAATCTACTATATTTTCTTCAGGGATCAGTATGCATATTTCATAATAACTATAATTTATGTCATATGGATTATCAATAAGTTCATATTGCTAGAAATATTTTAAGGAAGTTAAAAGCCCAGTTAAAACAGGTTTTCAATACAAACACAAAAAATAAATGTAAAAGATGAAAATAAATTATCATCATTCATAAAATACAAAAAAATAAAATTAGGTAAGATGATTATCTATTTCTATCTCTTCTCTCTCCCTCCACATTCTTTTTGAAATCTTTAAAGTGTCAGAAAGATAGAAAAGAACAGCCAAATGAATATAAAAGTAATCAAAAAGAAGTTGATAAAATGGACATTGAGGGAATTGAACAGTGGTAGAAAAGGCTTTAGGTGACTAGACTTTATATACTGTCCCAGAGTCTAAGAATGTGGTTCAAGATCCCCTTGCCTTAGAAACATCTGACAGATTATTTGATATGCAGATGTCTGAGTCCTGCCAAAGACCTTTGAATCAGAGTCTCTGGAAGTTGGGCCTTTATCAGCATTTCAACAAGCCCCCCTGAAATTCTAATATACATCATTGTTTGAAAACTTCTACATGATTCTATCCTACAATCAACTGGCCTGGTGTACTTGACCTCCAGACAATGTCTAAGGCTAATGGTCTTCTTTTCCTTGCATTGTAGACATGTAAAAATGTCATATTGCTTTACAAAGAACCAGACAATAGTTCATCTGTTCTCAAATTATCTGTCTCCGAAACTGTTCAAAAACTAGGAAAGCACAACTCTTCTCTTGCAGAAGTTTTCTCAGTTTCATGAATTTGATCCCATTGTGATATTTCTTGAACCTACCAAAAAATTGTATTGTGGTAGATGTAAAATATCCAAAAACACAACACAAAATATGTTGACAAACAAAGCTAAGTTTATTTACCTAGTAGAGTAAGACAGAACATTATCTTCTTGAGTCTTAATAGTAGCTCAATAAGGCAAATGTCAAGTGAGGATATTTACAGGGTTTGGAGTCTGGGCTTAAGTGAGTCTAAGGGTATGTGGTTTGAGGTGAAGAACTGATTGGGCCTGGGCAATATTTGTGACATAACACTTTTGTATTGGGACTCAAGAAGGGAGGGTCTTGAAGTGAATCATGATAAGTAAACTGCAGTTAGATAAGTGATTTGTTTGTCCGTGTGATCAATCTGTTGTCCTGATAGGAGAGCAAAATATTTGTACAGACAAGGCAACTAGCAGGAAATTTCTGAAAGCTAACAGCAAAGTTGTTTATTGATTTATAACCTTATCTTCTTGGGCAAGAATTTCCTGGAACAAATAATCATCATGTTAATGCAGGTGGCTTCAGTTCTCACTAACAATTGCTAGGCTCTGTGGACAGGTGGTCCTCAATTTTCAAACCAAAGGAGACTCAAAGAGGCCTTTCCTGGGATCTCTTTATTCTAATTTTTCATTCTAAATTCTTGGAGAACCTCTTTCAACAAATATTTGTTTGAATATACAGTGAAAGATGGAAAATTCCAGGCACAGATACTGCTATTGTCTTCTACCCACTGCCCATGACAGACATTAATAATCAATCACAGCATTCCTTCCCACTCATCCTGAACTTGGCCTCATGATCTTTTTCAATGTAACATTTAAGGGCACCATTTTCAATGGATCAGAGTAGTTACACAAATGGTAACTTAAAGGACTGTGTTAAGCATCTGGAGACTATGAAAGTGAATCAGGCATACATTCTGTTTTCAAGAAGTTTGAAATCAAGAAATCACAGGGAGTACCAGGGGGACATTGCTAAACATTTGATTAGAGCAAAACCAACATGATTTTTTATGATTTACATGAGTCTTCATTTGTGAATAAACTCTTTTTTTTTCCGCCATAGAATTAGGACTATCATGTTATTGTTAGTGCAATGGGAGTAACTCCATTGTTCTGGATGTTTGAAACATACACTGTCATGATGAAAAATCAAAGGATTAAACAACTATGGTTATTTTTTCAAAAAAAAAAAACAACATGAATATGAGTAGCAGAAAATACAGATAGAGACCTGGTGGCGTTTGTAAGTGGCCTTTGAGGTGAGACCAAAGCATGTGACATTTATGTGATAGTAAATGGGGAATGACTGGCCCATGAAAAGCTGGGAATGACAGAATCACAACTGTGCTTAAAGATTAATAATCTGAAAGCAGATAAGAGATTCTGTCAATATAGAGAACACGTAGGAATTTGGGAGATAAATATTCTGTAGGAACAGATTAGGACAGATACAGGTAGACTGGAAAGGAAGGGGTGGATGAAAGAAACACATTACAGACATACAATTGACAAGTCTTGACTTCAGTGGTTAGTTGTAGGAAATCAATCAGAGAAGAGGAAAGAATAAGAAATGACTTTTAAAAATACATTTAAAATTTTCAGCAACTAAAAGGAACAGTTTCAAGCAAATTTAATACTTATGAGGAGAAAGACATTTGCGAGGGATTTGACCATTATAGTGGATATCTCTTATTTCTGTCTGCTTGATTTCTTTTCCTTTGGAAAATTACTTCTCCACGTGACTTTGGAGGAATATAAAACTTAAGACCCTGTGTCTCTTGGCCACAGAGCTGCCATGTAGCCTACATTATATCAATTAGTGGCACCATACTGAGAACTTGATCCTTAAGCTGAGGTACTCAGGGATGAAAGGTGTTAGGAACTGAGCCTTCAGATGGCACAGCCATAAAGAGACTTTTTGTGTGTTAATGCCATTGAGTTTCAAGATATTCTAGTTCTTCACCTTCTGGAGATACAGTTGTTTCTTTCTTCCTTTGAGTATATAGGCTATTAAATGAGAGCTAAAGCCACCATAATTCCCTTTCCCTGCATTAGGCAGTACTGAGATCCAGCAAATATTGTTTAGCTATTTGTGCTGGGATATACTTGTCAATGGAAGATAAGGTTGTGAAACAATTCAAATAAATACTAACAGCTTACTCATCAATGCTCATTTCAAGGCCCTTGTCTCACTGTGTCCACCAATCTAAAACCATTATACTACAAATTCTACTCATATAGTTCCTTGTCTTGATGACCTCCTTTAAAATTGTTATACCCAGTCACTAAAATCTTACATTTATACTCCTTTGAGAATACCCCTTTAGTGACACTACTAATACACCATGAAGTTGTTGACTTCCTTTAGTGCAGTAGATCTCATAAACTTAGTTTTGCTTGATCATCAGGTTTTTCTGGTGGTCTTTTGGGAAGCCAAAATTTAACATGAGTAAACAACCAATAAATTCTTTGTTATTTTCTGGATAAATTAGACAAAATCAAATTCTGTTGCCTGAAAGTAAACACTGCTAATTATGTGAATTATCATACATGCTCACAGAATGTCACTTTGTGTGTAACTTGTCCCATAAAATTAGACTATGAATTTCTAGAAGGCAGGAAATTTGTCATATTGAGGCTAATGTTAAATAATATAAACATAGGAATAGACAAACTTACTACTTTGCGCTATCCTTTCTCTCTAAGTTACTAGCAGATTGCCTTCATAAAAGTAGACCTCCAATATTTACTTGACAATACCTGCATTTATTTTGCTAATGACATAAGGTCTTTAACTTTTATAAAGATAAAAGACTGTAGGAGACATAGAGTGTTATCCATTTCCTCTTGGATCCTCTTTTCGTTTCAGTAGAAATTCCTAAACACCACTGGCATATTTGTTACAAGGCTGGCCCTCCAAATTTGTTGTAGAGGCTTAATGTATAAAAAAGGGGGATATATGGTACGTTACTGACTGCCAAAGACCTGGTGTCTTAGGCAGTTTAGGCTGCCATAATAATTGACTATAGACTGGGTGGTTTAAACAATAAACATTTATTTCTCACAGTTCTGGAGGCTGGAAGTCTAAGAACGGGATGTCAGCATGGTTGGGTTCTGGTGAGGGCCATCTTCCATGTTGCAGACTGCTGTCTTTTCCTTGTATCTTCACCTGGAGACAACGGGGTGAGAGAACTCTCAGTTCACCCCCATGACCTAATTACTTTCCAAAGGCTCCATCTCCAAATACCATCACATTGGGGATTAGATTTCAACATAGGAATTTTGGGGGAACACAAACATTCAGTCCATAACACCTGTTGATCAAGCACAGTTATGTGTGCACATAATCCTTGCTTCAGGGTCTGCATCTGAAGAAAATCCAATTAAAATATAGACTTCTTAGGAAAGCAGGTTGTCTTTATGATTTCATGGCAAAAGTTTCAAGGATTGCACAAAGAATAACTTTTGGTGAGAAGTCAGTGAGATTGTGTACACCCCGGCAAGACTGATGTCTAATTTGTCTTTGTTGAGTTACTGGTATGGCACATATCACAGAGTAGGTAATCAATAAACATCTGCTGAATGGATCATGATGGTATAAGTAGCATGGCTACAGAGCCTCATAATTCCAGGGATATGACAATCACAGCAGACTAGAGTTGAACCATGCTGAGGAATAAAAGAGGCATTTGTTCAATAAGTATTTTAGCCAAGCCATAATATCATAATCAGGACTGATGCACAGCTTACACACACTGGACAGCTGGATCAGTTGTTCATGGTTGGTGTCCACTGTGAATGCTTACTTTGTCTATTCCAATTAGAACCTGCCCATACTTTTCTAGTTGTTATATATTTTCATTATTACCCCGTTCATAATCATTTTTATTAACTACTTTTCTTCAGATGTGCTTGAATCCTGCTCTTAAAATCTGAAGAGGATGCTGTCATTTTCTTGCGGTAGTCTTCATCTTAATGACTTCCCACCAATTGTTTAGTGTTTCAAAGAGAGACATTGCCTTGGTCAAAATTATTGCTTATTTCTAAAGCATATGTACCTGATCAGTCATCCATGTAAGCATTTGTTTTCCTCCTCAGGAACTGTATTTCTTATCATCTTTGATTGCATTGGCCTAGTGCCAATCTAGTCCATGCTCTGTTAGATAGCATTACGTATTAATTTTGGTTGATACCATGTAACATTACTTATGATAACCTGGACGTTTTTCAGTCAGTGCTTAAAGCCAATCAATCAGAAAATAATGTTTTAGTATCTAATATATGTAAAATACCTTAAAAGTGGCCAAGGGCATCTACAAAAATTTCAACAACATTCTCTACCTTCTAAATAATATATACAATTCCAATTCAGGTCTGGTACACAGTATTTATATAGTCCTAGGCAAGTAATTTAACCCTTGTGCCTCATTTATTCATTTGTAGAGTGAGGATGATAACCAGTATGCAGTTTCCTGTAAAATTTAAAAATATTCCTTAACATACTATAGGCATTCAAAAATGGCATCTGTGATAATTATCAGTCTAATTGCAAAGCTGAGATGTAAAACACATGCCACAGTATATAATACCACCTGAGTCTATGCAAAAGGCAAGGTAAAAATTTTATGTTCATAGACTCTGTAGTACTGGGAATTCAGAGGAAGCTGCCATTCTGGGCTGGAGAAATGTGGGGAAGCTTTTTGGAGTAAGTGGAATGACAATTGAGTACTGAAGAAGGAGTAGGCTTTGAACAAACATGCTCAATACCTCAAGATGAGACAGGGCATGGTGTGCTACAGCATCTGGGACAGGTGCCAGACTGCATCAAGCTCACGGGCTCAGGGAAAACTTCTACCCCTGTCCATGAAGAGATCGGATGGAGGTGGTTAAAATTTGGTTATAATTATAGTATAATAAAGGCTAAAAAAACAAAACAAAACCAGACTGTAATGGGCTAAATTTTGACAGAAAACAGGCAGGGTAGGTGCCAATCCTTGGAACTTTAGTGATAAGGTCAAGTTTATTGAAAGGTGATATGGGTATGCTCAACATCTATTCATGAAGAATCAACACTTATCTCTTTCTATTCATTTTCCCTGGGACAAACATAGGTCAAAATGAATGTTAAAAATCACTTTCTTCTTTATTTTGAATTTTTTGAAAAGCAAGATAGATATCATACCATGTATACAAATGAAGAATCATTTTCCAACTCTTCTGCCCATTTCTTGCTGAAATTTCATTTTTTGCTGTCTTAATTATATTTACTAGTGAGAATGGTATTATAAGTCATTCCTTCATGGAATACAGAAAGTATTTGATATTTTCTGTTTTTCAATTGCCTTAAAATTGACCACACTTTTAAGAAAATATGCACATACAGAGTCTACTACTTAAAAGAAAATTTTAAAATGGCAGTAATGTAAAAGAACAAATATATTCAGTGTTATTCTTAAAATTATCATGTGCTGTATAGAGATGAAGGTGTTAACTTCTGTCCTCAGATCCATTTTTATGTTACCAGACAAAACTGATGCCTCCACTGAATTATAGGTGTGAGAGCCATTATCTCCCAGGAGCACCTTGAGGAAGAGATGTCTAATCTCAATAATGTGACTTTTCCTGTTAAATAAATCCCCCATGTTTAGTATTTCTTCCTTCTTAAGTAGAAAATGTCTTATCCCTCCCCTCGTTCACCTCCTCTAATCTTAAAAAGAAAAGAATCTCAAAGAAATTTGCATTTTTACTCACCAGAATCATCGATTTTGTTTCTTTTTACTTGGTATTCTTCCTCACATTGCTTTTGTGTGTGTGTTATGTAATGGATGAACAAACTCAGGAGAATCAGTTTGCTTGCCAAATGTTTACTATATGAACTATTTTCCCTCATATTGACTTCACTCTCCATTTCTTATACTAAAGTATGTGCTTATAAAAAAAAGCAATTAGCCTAATAAGCCTAGTTTAATCAACACACCTCTGAGGCAATATGTGGAAAATGCCTGAGAAAGCATTTTGGATTTTGAAAGGCTCCAGAGACTTCGCAGATGAGCAAAGTCTCTTCTGCTTTGCAGATGAGCTACACTAGAGACAGCATCCTGCAGAGGCTTTGTTTTTCCTTTTCAAAAATCTGCTCTACATACCTTCAATTAGTTCTACACTAACAATAATGTGTGCCTTGGCATTTTGGGGAACGTTTTGGACCATATTTATTCTATTTTGACATCAATACTGCATGTTCTTCCTTATACTTGTGAGAGATATGGTTAATGGATTTTATAGAACGAAAATTTGAAAATCAAAAGCAAATAGAGAAATTTTTTCCCTGCAATTTGATTTTGGATGACTTCTTTTTCTCACTTCACTCAAACCAGTGTATCTTCCCTTAGCCCCATCCGAAGCACACAACCTCTTCCATGGAACAGAAATAAATATTGATTAAAAATAGAAGAAAGAAAATTGCATGTTCATATTAGTGTCCCCAAACACTGTCTTGGTTTTCTGTGTGATGATTAAATTTTATTTTTATTTCATTCATTTACAATCTTACTGTTATAAAGAGGCTTCTAATTCACATACACATAACATAGCAGCAATGTAAAAAATTAAACATCACTAAATATCTAAGATTAAGGGATTTTTTTT
>NW_012148208.1:263369-264522 GCF_000956105.1 Propithecus coquereli | reverse complement strand
CTTGTTAAAAATGCCCCACAGGCCTGCTGTGTCAACCTCCTCTGGGGGTCGTATTCAGGGAATCTGCCTCCTTAACAAGCTCCCCCAAGTGATTCTCATGTTCAGTAAAGTTTGAGGGCCACTGACATACACTAAAATAGGAAATAAAAAATATTCACTGAGTGCGGTGTACCATGCTAGATGCTGAAATACAAGAGTAAACAGATCCACTTCAAGGATTTCCAAAGGCATATTATGACACCGAAGTGAATGAACACCATTATGTATTCCCACAGAGTTTATGCAAACTGTAAAACTTGACTGAGTTGTCAAGTAGGTTACTTTTAGTGTCTTTGAATGGAAATACCTTGTCTTACCAACTAAATTAATCTAAACAATTAAATTTATTTAAAACATTCTTCAACTATTTTCCTAACTGTTGCAAAATTTTGAAAAGTTATTTGCCTAAGCCAATCTGAGATGTTTTGGCAGAAGGATAGAAAGTAACATTCTTTTAAATAATAGCTGCTAAAAGGTCCCATGTATTATGGAGGGAGGAGGGAGAAGACCAGATTTAATCAGCACATTCAGGAAGGAGGGTTGATGAGAGAGATTAATCAAACTAGAGCATGCTCATGTAAGGCATGGGATCAGATGATTCACTCACAAAAATGAGTAAGGGGGAAGGAGGCAGAGAGTGGTGGGAGGTTGACATGGTGGAGGAAGACACATATGCGGTGGTAGTCAAATGTCAAACCTCATTAGAGAAGTTGTCCAAAACATCTCTAATGAGCTGGAAACAATGTGCAACTCACCTGGTTAGAGGCTTTTTTACACAAATTCAAACTCAGGCCAGGTTGCTCAATGGGTCTTCAGAGAAATTACAAACACTGGAGTGAATCCCAGCCAAGGGGAGCTGTGTTAACAGACTTCTCCCAGCCACGTAACTTTGGCAATTGAGACAAAGATGAAGAGCTTCATCTCTTCAAGGTAATACAGAATTGGCTTCATCTCTATGTTATCACTTATAATTGGTACAGAAGACATTAGGATTAGAGTAACTAAAACAACAACAAAAACAACAACAAACAACATAGTTTTTCTAAAATGTCATGATCAGGCAAGGCTGGGGGCCAGATATCAGTGAGCAGGGAAGGATGTGATGGAAATCTGT
>NW_012148208.1:256852-259997 GCF_000956105.1 Propithecus coquereli | reverse complement strand
TCCTTTGACCTTCACTCAAGCTTGAACAGACTATCACTTTTTCATCAGATAAATCTTTTCTTTTCTTTTTCTACTTAAGGTTTCTATCTGAAGTCTTAATATGCTTCCCTTGAAATAACAAGAGGAATGATATCTCTGAGCACACAGTGGATGGATTCAAGTGTACCAGGTCATGCTTCAGAAGATCCAGAGAGTGGAAAGAAAGTGGTAAATCCACAACTCTCTTGCCTTCCATCCACCCAGCAGATACTTGACTGTGTATTTATGTGCATAATATTTTGTTCTTACTAATTCCAATGTTTGTCAGTGTCCGGTGTTTCTGTTACTTTGTTCATAGCATAACTTTCCAAAGGTATCATTTTCTATTGATTAATTTGTATTGTCTAATTCCCACTATGATGCAATGTGCCCAATCTCTCTTAATTACTCATTGATGATAATTAAACCGCCAAAGATATTTTCTTTAACAAATATTTCCAAAAGGAAGTAAAATTGTAAATGATGGCATTTTCCACATACGCCTCAGACTTGAGTCCCAGCCATGATCTTGTTACTTTTTATGAGAGCCAGATCTATTGGCAAAAAGCCCTAAGAGCAAAGCATTGGTATCATGTAGACCTTTGAACGTGGAGAATTTAGCCTAAATGTGTCTTTGTGGGCATATGCAATATCACTTCTTTATAGAATGTCTCATATTGACCCCAAATAACCTTTCCGTAGAAGCTTGCCCTCAAAGACTAGTATTACTCATGTAATTGCTCTGCAATCACCCTGTCTCTCATGATGTGAGCCCAACTCTGAGATCATTGTGCTAATTTAAAGAATTTTGAAACCAGCAAAATGATAGACTTGATAGGATATATTGACTAAGTCTCTAGTCCAGGAGGCCAACAATCTTCCATTATGCTAAAAAGGTCAAAGTTAGCCCTTCAATATTTCTCTAAACAGCGCTCTTTAATCAAGTCTCAATAACAAAAATAACCAATAATTGAGAAACATTTCAGAGTTAAGTTTTGCGTGATGAGAACACTACTCTTACATTTTATTATAATTCTGTCTAGAAAAAAAAATGGTGCTGAGATCCCTGTGACATGTGAGAGCACTTGTAAAATAGCTTTGTGAGGCATGTAGGTGGGGGAAAGTTTGGATATAATAATGAAGAAAGATGACAAATTGATATGGGTTTATATATATATATATTTCTAATTTGAACATTATATAAGACTACCTGCCTTAGAATTAAGAGGAACTTGTTAAAAATGCCCCACAGGCCTGCTGTGTCGACCTCCTCTGGGGGTTGTAATCAGGGAATCTGCCTCCTTAACAAGCTCCCCCAAGTGCTTCTCACGTTCAGTAAAGTTTGAGGGCCACTGACGTACACTAAAATAGGAAATAAAAAATATTCGCGGAGTGCGGTGTACCATGCTAGATACTGAAATAGAAGAGTGAACAGATCCACTTCAAGGATTTCCAAAGGCATATTATGACACCGAAGTGAATGAACACCATTATGTATTCCCACAGAGTTTACGCAAACTGTAAAACTTGACCACTGAGTTGTCAAGTAGGTTACTTTTAGTGTCTTTGAATGGAAATACCTTGTCTTACCAATTAAATTAATCTAAACAATTAAATTTATTTAAAACATTCTTCAACTATTCTCCTAACTGTTGCAAAATTTTGAAAAGTTATTTGCCTAAGCCAATCTGAGATGTTTTGGCAGAAGTGGTAGATAAAGTTATGTCTTTGGGGACCCAGCTTCTTCTTTCTTTGCCTCTAGCATCTCCCTGGTGTTTCTTCAAGGACCCCCTGTCTTGATGGCCTTTCCTCTGATGTCTTGTCATAACTGCTCTAATGACATAGATGCAAAGGAGAGTGTTAAGCTGATAGTCAAGAGAAATGGTGTGCACTGTTACTCTGATACAAAATAAGTTATATGGCTTTGAGCGAGTTCCTCAAACTCTCTTTTAATTCCCTTATTTGCAAAAATAAGTGGTCAGGTTGTAAAAGCTCTGATATTCTTCCTGGTCTTCTCTTTCTATGATTCATTGAGTTCACCATACATTGCACTTCAACATCGGAGCTGAAGTGGTACGAGAGATTGCATGAAGAGGACTCTTAGATGAGTCGATCATGAATGTTGGAGCAGCGATCTGAGCAGCACCACTTAGAGCTAATGAGGAGTCCAAACACCAGAGTTGAGTCAGTCCAGCCCTACCTCTGACTTGGTAGGTGAGAGTTAAACACATCCTCCAGCTTTTCTGTGATTCATTTTCCAAATTTTTGGGGTGGAGACAGTAATGATAACTTTACTCATACTGTCATTTTTGGCATTACCAGGGGGGATGAGCAGATGTGTATAAGGCACATGGTAGACATTCCATAACTGTTTCTTTATTCACTATGAAGGAGAAGTTTATTCGATGCTTCACTTTACTTACCCAAAGTTGACCTATTTATTTATTTATTTAACTAGCACATACAGGGCTCACGATGTTCCGGGAACTGATCTAAGAGCTTCACTTTAACAGTAAGTCAATTCATCCTTATAACAAACCTGTGAGAAACTATTATTATCCTCATTAGACGGATGAAGAATCTGAAGCACAAACTTTCCCATGGTCAGCCACATAGCCAGGTGATCTGGCTCCACAGCCATTGTTCTAGTGGTCTACACTGAAGGCCATAGGACATGAAGTGGAGTGGAATGTAGGCAGGTCGACTATATTCATTGCCAATGACTTTGCATAAATTTTGTGCAGCAGAAAGAGATCATAATAACTCAGAAAACATCTAATATAATAGGTGCTAACATACAAAAAGTCCAACATTGGGTGCTGCTTTTGAAGAGATACTAGTCTGGCGTCATGAATATTTGCAAAGCATTTTAAATCTTTATAGCAGTCCCTCACAGAAAAACCAAAGGGTGAGGACATTGAGAACCTTGAAACAGGAGTTGCAACACTTCTTAAACATCCTCTTTCCCACATGTCTTTTATCTCACTTCTCACAGGAATGGTAACTCACACAGAGGGTCTCCTCTGCTCTAGCTCCCGCTCCTAAAAAACTTTCCTCAGCTCAGAAGAAGTTCATCCCACCTGCAGGATGCCAGCCTTCTCTTCTCTTTATTTATTATTTATATCAT
>NW_012148208.1:253023-256033 GCF_000956105.1 Propithecus coquereli | reverse complement strand
CACAAATAAAATACAATCTCTAAGTTCTGGAAGCTCACTCTTCAGAGTGGGACAGCTGTATATATACTTATGATATTATTTGATAAGTGCCATAATAGAGATATGCCCAGGTACCATGGCAACCTAAAAGAAAGATATCAATGGCATACTAACATGGTGGGAACTGAGAGGGTTTCACAAAAAAAAGAAAAAGAAAAGAAAAAAATGACTTCAAAGTTGAGTTTTGAAAGGGGAATTAAGGTTAGGTAATAAACAATAGTGGAGATGCCAGAGTGCTCTAGGAGGAAAATTAGCATGTGTAACAAATGGATGTTAGAGAGGTGGTGCGTTCGAGAAACCAAAAGGGGTTTGTTATGGCAGGGCGTAAGGTGTTCAGGCACATGGTGACACTAGGATGGCAATGGTCATCTGGGGCTAGGTCATGAAGGGTCTTGGGCTCCATGCTAAAGTGTTTGGCTTTGTCCTGGGGTATTTACTTTGAATAAATTACAGGCCTGTTTTAGAAATTTAAAGACAGTGCTCCGTCAACCAAGAAAAACACACATTGACACAGAAAAACCCCAATTCATATACATTTCAAAAAACTTTCAAGTCACAAACCCCAGATTAACATCTAGTACTTCAGATGAAGAAGTGGTGTTGACTGGTGAGAAAGTGGCACATCTAGATCTGTCAACAAGGGAAGGGTTTGTTGGTGCTACAGAGAGTGGCGCGCACAGTGAACCTGGTTGGAAATTACGGAGGTGAGCACTGAGGCATTGGTCATTGAACGTGAGGCAGGAGTGGTGGTGGCTTTAGATTTGCGTCTTATTATGGATGTAATATTACTAAAAGTATTATGCAATTGAATATAGTGGAGAGGTGAAGTGGCCCAGAGGAGAGAAGGTATGCATTAACTGACTTCAACGCTCCGCAAGAAGTCAGCTCAATGCAGCCCAGGTTGAGGCCTCAGGTGTGTTAGAAGCCCAGTGTTCTGCTAGCCAGTGTTTTGTCCTCCTATGTTTTATTTAGATTTCTAAATGCCCTCACAGCATGTAAGAGATGGATCCCTCTGTCTCTCCCCACTTCCTTCCTTCCTTCGTTCCTTCCTTCCTTCCTTTCCTCTTTCCTTCTTTCCTTCCCTCCCTCCCTCCTCCTCCTTTCTTCCTTCTTTCCTTCCTTTTCTTTCTTTCTTTCTCTCTAACTTTGCAGAAAAATTCTTTATGGAGCCAACCTTTATTGAGTGCTATTATATACAAGACATTGTACTAGGGCTTACATTGACATCCTAATTTTATCCTCCCAAGTACTTGATGGGATAGATACTACTATTACTGCCATTTAAAGTTGAGAGGTTGGTTCCTTCCTTCCTTTCCTCTTTCCTTCTTTCCTTCCCTCCCTCCCTCCTCCTCCTTTCTTCCTTCTTTCCTTCTTTCTTTCTACCTGTCTTCCTTTCCCCATTCAGGCTGCTATAACAAAATATCTTATACTGGGTAATTTATAAACAAGAGAAATTTATTGCTTACAGTTCTGGAGGCTTGGAAGTCCAAGATCAAGGCGCTAGAAGATTCAGTGTCTGCTGAGGGCCTGTTCCTCATAGATGGCACATTTCTTTTGTCCTCACATGATGAAAGGGTCAAACAGGCTTCCTCAAGGCTCTTTTATAAGGACACTAATCCCATTAATACTGTCACATTGGGTATTAGTTCCAACATATGAATTTTGGGGAGATATCAACATTCATACCATAGCCCTTCTTTCCTTTCTTCCTTTCTTCCTTCCTTCCTTCCTTCCTTCCTCCCTTCTTCCTTTCCTTTCCCTTCCTTCCTTCATTTCTTCCTCTTCCTTCCTTTTTTTCCCTTCCTCCCTCCTTCCTTCCTTTCCTTCTCTTCCTTTCTTTCTTCCTTCTCTCTCTCCCTCCCCCACCTCTCTCTTTTTTCTTTTCCTTAATGGCAAGAGGAACCTACAGATTAGTTAAGCTAAAAACTTGTACTTGCCATTGCATAAAATTATAGATGAACAAATTTAATTCACTGAAATAGTTTTAATAACCATTTTATACACAGTATTACTAATTCTAAATATTCAGAGACATTCCAGTATTACATATTTAATATATTATTGCCTTCTCATCTGCTTTCTTCCCCTACATCATCCACATGTTGTAGATTTCTACCTTTAAGGCAAATTCAAGGAACCAAGAATGTTTTTCAGTTTTCCACAGAAAATTTCTGTAGAAATTTTTGCTCTGAACTTCCTTTCTTAATTCTGTTATCTATTACTTTCTTTGAAATATCTATCCAATTAAAATGCTGTTTCAATGGTACCCATACAACTACTTTTAGGGACATTAGATACACAGAGTGATCTAGGTTGTACAACAAACACGTTTCTTTAGGGCTTTCATTTACATTAATAATATGATGACTTTTTAAAATCGTAGCTATTTGGCCTAGTTTTAAAGGCTTGGCAAAAAGTAGATGTGAGGATGCATGATCAGCCTTTTATCTAGAAATCTGTAATTTCCTGTGTCACTAAACAGAATTCTGGGTCAGGTCTAGCACAGCTGTGGAAAAATGATGTTAGATCCACCAAAATCTCATCGGTATATGTGAAAAAATGATTAATAGCATGCTTGTTCCTAAACTATCTTCTCCTATCTTCTTTACAAACCAATAGCGTTTTCCATGTACCACAAAACAGCCATCCAACTTGCATATACTGAGGTAGAAAGTTTTCGGAAAGGATGAGTAGAGAATTATTCTGTGAAAACATGGTTAGAAAATTTTGACTTATCAAGCCCAAGCCAGACAATGGTACAAAGAAATGTTCTGTGCAGGAGATTCAATCAGGCTTATCATCTAAATAGGGGTACCAACATGACCACAACCTTCTCATAGTCTCAAGCTACTCCCTAGTTTGGTACTGAATGGGAGATTATTTTAATAGAAGATTCTTTCTAAGAAGTATGAATTTATCTGTATTTTCCCCTGACTTAAAAAGTAACATATACCTAGCTCACAAAAAAATT
>NW_012148208.1:238065-251586 GCF_000956105.1 Propithecus coquereli | reverse complement strand
CTACTATTACTGCCATTTAAAGTTGAGAGAACGGAAACTTGGAGACTTTAAGTACTTTCTCAGTGTCACCTCCTCAGTAAGTGGGCCAAGCTGGTTTGGAATTCATAACTGTTTAAATTCTAAATCCATGTACTGCCTACTCTTTTCATTGTATTACACTTTAGTAAAAGTATAAAGTTAGGAGTAATGTTTATGTAATGTTGTTAGTTGTTTCTGTGGGAAGCTAGAATCTAGGTTAAAAGAATCTACAGATAAAGAATTATCGAAAACAGGAGGATAGGGATTCTCAAATTTTAGCCTGCATTAAAATTACCTGCAGGGTCTGTTAAGACACAGATTTCTTGACACAACTCACAGAATTTCTGTTTTCGTAAGTCTGGGATGGTGCTCAAGAATTTGCATTTCTAACAAGTTGTCAGACGATGTCCATGCTACTTGAGTCAGTGTTTCAAAAACTTGGAGGCACATTGGAGTCACCTAGAGGGAATTTTAAAATTTGGGGGCTTCATCTCTTTTAATTAGCTTTGGATGGGTCTAGGAATCTGTAGGCTTTAAAAGTTCCTCAGGTGAGTCTAATGTGCAGGAGGTTGCATACCACTGTTTTACACTCTCCCTATTCAAGATCATTTGCTTTGGTTGGGCTTGAGAAAGGAGACTGAAAAAAGACAACTTTAAATTAAGATCCTTGACCAGTTTCTAAAAGGAAGTTATTATGCTGTTGACTAAAAGGAGATACCAGGCAAGTAGGGGCCAAGATCTTCTACTGCAAGTTAAATGTTCTTTCTGTTATGCCTAAAAGACCTGGGAATCCATAAGATTGGTTCAAAATATGCCCTCCCAACATGCAAATGAGGTAATTCAATAAAAAAATTTATTTACCTCCTTTGTTGCCCAGTTTTTCTCAAATTGATGATTTCAATTTTGGCTTCAAGAGGTCATGTTGATCTGTTTGTTCTGACAATAATAAGTTGACAAGTAATCACCTCCAGGGGTTGCTCCTTCATATGGTCCAAGTGCTCCTTGCTATATATTTTCACACAACCTGCATTTTCGTACATTTTACCAAGACCCCTCTAATCTGTGTCCCATGACAAATACAGATTGCAGTTATCATCTGACTAAGGAATATTGCCAGCCCTTTTTAGGTGGGGCTGCTCTGAGCTGTGAGTTTCTTTTGGGCCACATCATCATTTTGTTCTATGTAGTGCAGATGTTGGGTAGGGGTAGGGATTGGCCGGTTATGTCGACATTTTTCTTATTATTTCATAAAGTGGGTATTTCCAAAAGGCAAGATATAATCAGAAATTCTGTAAAAGTCTTTATCTTTTGGATGGAACTCTTCTTATAATGTCCAAACCTATTGTTTGACTTTCATACCAGTGAATTTTAGTCATGTATTCAGGAATTTACTTTGTTCAACAAGGTAAATCAGGATAGTAGGCAACTTCATTACATATACTTATGAAACTAATTACTCACCTGAAATAAGTGATTTTATTTTTATGTTTGGAGTTTTTGTGACCTAAATTCACTGCTTTGGCACAAACAGCTTATTTAGTAGCATAGACAAATATAACTTACAGGGAATGTTCAAGATCGTAGGATTCATATGTGTACAGTTCACAGTGGGGATTCAAGAGAAGCATTGGTTAGTACCCGTGGGAGTGTCAGGGCAGGCTTCATGATAGAGGTAACAATTGAGATGGTTGTTAAACTATCAGATGTTGATCAGTGAGCAAGGATGAGAAGGGCATTCTAGAGGTACATAAAGCAGAACAGAGCGGTACATCACACAGGATCAAGGTTTGTCCCTATGGTGTGTGTAAGAAGGCAGAGCGGGGTGCCACAAGAGATAAGGTAAGAAGATGTGATAGAAATAAAACAAAATGATATTTGTAAGCCATGTGTAGCAGATGTCATCAGAGCCTCAACATATCCTTGTCCCTTAACCAGTTCACTGTGCTCCAGTGCTGACTTTAAGCTGTGCCTGAGGGCTTTGTTGGATCTCTAGAAAGTTGCTTCGGCCATTCCTGGCAGGGGCAAGGAAGTGAGCTCTCCCCGCCCCAGAAGCAGACTGACTGGAATTGATGTGTATATACTCCAGGAACCTTCCCTCCGCATAGGATAACTCTGAGATGGAGTTTTGTAGCATTTCCGCAGGATATTCTAGCAGGATTAAGTGCTAGTCTTCCTTTCCTTCCTGCCTCTATATCAGGTCCCTATTCTCTTACAGATGTTCCTTGTGCTCTTAAATAAACTAGCAGCATGTGAACCCTTATATCAGGGTCAGGGTCTGGCCTGGAGGAAATTTAAGCTAAGGCACTAGGAAGGAGTTCAGAAGTTGTATATAAAAGGAATTTCATTGTATTTTGAGAGATCACGCTGACAGCAAGAGGACAGATGAAGTGGAGATGAAAGAGAATAGAGGAGCATGACTAGTGAGGAGAGAATTGCCAGAGTCTAAGGAAAGATTTTGAAGACTGACTTTAAGCACTGAGGCCTGGGGTGGGGGGTGGAGACAGACAGTAATGGAAGGGCTGGGGAGATGTTAAGGCAGTAGACAGGAAGGCAGTAGAATTGAGGCTTTAAGGGAGACTGAGAGGGAACAGTCAAAGAGATAGCAGAAGATCAGGAAAAGGGTTTATCCATATAAGGGAGGAGGCAGGTCCAGGGGGTAAGAAACATTCAACTGTGCTACCAGCTACAGAGAGATGACGTCTGCAATGATCTATTGGGTCAGAAAAATTTGAATCATTCATAACCTTCAACAAATCACTTTCTATAGAATGATGAGGACAGAATTCTGACTGTAGCAGACTGAAGAATAAGTGTGGTGACCAAGTGATTATAAACCAGTCTTTGAAAGAACTTGGCTCTCAGGGGTAGGAAAAAGAGAGTCATGGTCAGAACTGGTGTTTTTTTAAAGTCAGGCATGGCTTTGAGCTGATATATAGATTGCAGTGATAGAACAAGTACCGGTAAAGAGGCTAAAAATTCATCAGTTGGTAGTACAAAGTCTTTGTTCTGGAGGAGATGGGGAAAGGATATGAAATCACGAACATATCAAGGAGTTTAACCTCACATTGTCAAATTAAAGAGAAATTGTTGAAATGCCAGACACACGAAGGGATGAAGGAAGTCAGGAAGCTGATTTAAGAGGGATGTAATATTTGTAATCTCTTACAACTGTTTTTATAGACATTCCTGCAAACTCATATTCACGAAGGAAGTCAGAGTGCTTGTCGCAGGTGCAATCCTGGGTCTTCAGCCACGTGAAACAAAAACAGAAGGTGATACATATAACCAACGATTGGGAGTGGGCAAAGAAGAAAGCCAATTTGGGAAATGAGACTGTAAAGTTTACAGTGCTACTGAATTCCAAACGTTTTCGGAAGTAATGGAAAGAAGAATGCAAAGAAAATGAGTTTATTTTAAAAACTGAATTTTTTTGTTTTGCAATTTAAAGTTGTATAACTTATGTGGGTTTCTATTTTGAAAAAATAAGAACTACAGCATGTGTGTGGATTAGTACTCATCACTCCAGCAGTGAACATGTCACCGAATGCTTTAGGTTTTAATGAAGTAAGTTATTCTTTAAGTAAGTTATATTCTTTACATCTACTTAGTAACTTCTCTAAATTCTACCTCAGATGTGTACACTGATCATTGTAACATTCGCCCCTCCCTGCAAAAACAAAACCAAATGATAAACAAAAATTAAAAAACAACCCAGAGCTCTCAATATTCATCCTAAATATAGCTCTGCCTGGTCTCTGTCTGCAATGTACAGACCTAGCAGATTTGGGTTTTTCAGATCTTCTTTTTGGTGTCTAATTTCCTGAAGTCCAAGAGACAGCTGTCTGGGTGCCTGAGAGCTAACATGATGAACAGGCAGATATCAAGGAAATGGTTTTCTTACAGCAATAGCTACATTTAGATCTGAGTATTTCCTCATTCTTGCCTGACTGTAGGGCATCATAAGTTTTGATTTGTGCTAAATTCAGAAATGTTCTCTCTTTCTGATGGGGGCGTTTAGGGTTAACTTCTTTAGCCTGTTTTATGCAAGGCAAGATCTAATCAAAGGAATCTCCAGATTCCAGTAGTTTGACTTTTCAACTGTGTATCTGTCGAAAAACAGTGCATACAGATATTTGCAAATGAAACCAATGGAAAATAATAATTTTTTTTTTAAGTATTCAAAGATGGCTTGTTTTTATTTCCGGGTAATAGCATTTTCTATGTTAGGCATTGTTTCCCCATCAGTCTGAGAAAAGTAAAGTGTTTTTTCTTCTCTGGCAGTTGGAGTTTCCAATAAGAATATGCTCATTTTCTGCATATTAAAACAGGAAGCACCCTTGGCTGCTTGAGTGATTTCCTTCACTTTTTATCTGCTTGGCTAAAGTTTGGGCTTCATAAAATTGGTTGAAACTTTATGGTCCAAGCAAAATAGAAGATGAAGCAATTAACCACTTAATTTAAACTATGTTAACAGTCAATGCAAGTACTTTAACATCGAGCACATTCACACCCTGAGTTATTGATGAAGACAAATCTATACAATGGAATATTGGTTATGATCCAGTGCCAAGCTGGGTCATTTAGGACATGAAGTGGACAGTTTAGTTTCTAGCATAGAGCATTTTTATCCTACTGGATGACTTATGTTAGTGTTGTCAAATGGCTAAACTAGCAACTTTCATGCATTTTCAACTTACAGTACCCTAATGTTGTTTGATTTTATTACATTCACCAATTTCACTTCTATATTCTATGTGGCATTTTTGTTCTTTAATAAGTGACTTTTTTTTTTTTTTTGAGACAGAGTCTCACTATGTTGCCCAGGCTAGAGTGCCATGGCGTCATCCTAGCTCACAGCAACCTCAAATTCCTGGGCTCAAGGGATCCTCCTGCCTCAGCCTCCCGAGTAGCTGGGACTACAGGCATGCGCCACCATGCCCAGCTAGTTTTTTCTATATATATTTAGTTGTCCAATTAATTTCTTTGTATTTTTAGTAGAGACGGGGTCTCGCTCTTGTTCAGGCTGGTTTCGAACTCCTGAGCTCAAACAATCCGCCCGCCTCGGCCTCCCAGAGAGCTAGGATTACAGGCATGAGCCACCGCGCCCGGCCTGATAAGTGACTTTATACTTGGTCAGACAACTACATGTCACTTTGCTTATAGACTTCTTTTTCTTTGAGATACCTAAAAGTCCTCTAATTTGCCTATAAAGCTGTTTTAGAAATTGTTGCCTTAGGAATAGGGAACTGTAAGCAATCCTAGAGAGCATCTGGCCCTAACCCTTATTTTAGAGATAAACTGAGGCCAAGACAGGTGAACAATCTAAAGTCAAACCACTAGTTATTGGTTGGGGTAGACTGCTACCAATGGCTGTGTTGCTCTTGCCACCTGTGTCTACATCCATTGGAATGTGACTTTGCAGCTTCTTCCTTCAAAAGTCGACATCTACTTTCCCAAACCATGACTCTGACCTTGCTTGTGACTTCTTTTAGCTGATAGAATTCGGAGGAAATAAGAGTGCCAGTTCAGCAGCAATAGATAACAAATGTATAATTTATTTTATTTTACCCTTTTTTTTTTTTTTAAATAGAGTAGTTTAGAAAATCAGCAGTACTCATAGATTTTTTTTTTCTCAAGTCATGCTTGCAGCTATTTGGAAAATTTTCAAATATTTGCTCTCTTTGTTTGTATATTGTATGATTTCTTTGCGTCTTCTATCTCATAAAGCTTTCTAAATGTGTTATTTCTTCTTCTGTTTTTGATTTTTTAGGAACATCTTTGGCTGAGGTAGAGTTTTTTACCACGTTATTGGGCATTACTTTGTGGCACGAAATTTTAATCCACTTAACAGCTTCCAGCACATTTATTTTTTTGGCAGGCAGGTGATGCTGTCAGCTATGTCCACACCAGAAGGCAAATTGCAGCAAGCAAGCTACTCTTGGAATGATTGAAAAAATATCTTTAACCAAGGGGGAGGTCAACTTGTTGTGTTTGATAAATTTTAGTTCGTTGTCACCTGAAGCTATGCACATTAGCATAAGGTATTATCATATTTGCAGCCCAAACAGAATCATTTTATCTGACATCCTCTTTTTATTTTGGGTGATTTACTCATTCTTACATGAGAGGCAGTGTGATGTAATAACATGAGCACTGAATTTTATGGTAGGAAACCGAATTTCAAATTCTAGATTACCCACTCATTAGATATGACGCTTTGGGCAGGTCACTCGACTTCTCTCAAACCCAATTTCTTCATTACTTAGCTATTTTAGAAAATAAGGTAAAGCACACAAAGCATTTTGTAAGCTGCAAACTCCAGTATCTACTTCTCTTCTGAGCTCTTTACATTTTCAATTGCCTATTGAACATTCTCTGCTTGATGTCCCCTGTCCAATATCCATCTCAACGTGCACTAGCCAAGACTCTACTTCTCCTAACTTCCCTAATTCTATTAAATGATACTAATAATTTGCCAGTTACCCAGGTTGCAATTCTTCAAATAAGTTTTTGGTGCCCCTCTCTCTTATTTACCCCTTATAAGCTATTCATTTACTTACTAATTTTTGCATCAGCAAGTGCCTATTAACTATCTGCTCCCTTTTCTGTTGCTGTACATCCTCCCTCTTTCAATCTCATCTCTGTTTTAAATCAGGCTTTGATCCATCGCATTTCTCTATTTCATACTCTGCTACTCTGGATTTGGCATCTATCTTGGATCTCTCAGCCTGGACCTTGACCTGATTGTATCACTTCTTGCTTAGTCGGCCCTTCTAGCCCCAGGGCCTTTTGCTGCCTCTGGTAAGAAAAACTCCACTGTTTCTAGTCTGTGCCCTGTAAGACCTCCGTCCCTCCCACACGGTCAGCTGTGCCATCCTAGCCAATTTGTTAGCATCCCCATTTCCGTGATGGAAGAAGAGACTCAGACATTGTAAGTGACACTGAGGATGTTACCTAATTTTAATTAACGTAATTTCTTCCTTTAAAAAATGAGGTCTGGGCACAGTGGCTCACACCTATAATCCTAGCACTCTGGGAAGCCAAGGCGGGAGGATTGCTTGAGGTCAGGAGTTTGAGACCAGGCTGAGCAACAGCGAGACGCTGTCTCTACCCAGAAGAGAAAAATTAGCCTAGCATGGTGGCACAGGCCTGGAATCCCAGCTATTATACTTGGGAGGCTGAGGCAGGAGGATTGTATGAGCCCAGGAGTTCGAGGTTGCAGCGAGCTATGATGATGCCACCGCAATCTACCTAGGGTGACAGAGCAAACCTCTGTCTCATAGAGAGAGAGAGAGAGAGAGAGAGAGACAGAGGATACTGACAATCTCACAGGGTCATTGTGAAATGAGATAACACGTGTGACTGGCACAGAGGAGACACTAACAACCTAAGAGTTCTTTCCAAAGACCTGGATATACTTGCATAATAATAAACTCAACAGTTCACATCTGACAATTCAAAATAGAAGAAGCTAAGAATCTAATTAGGGAGATGAGAATGCAATGTTTAATACAATTTGTATATAGAGATAGAATATGAAATGCAGTGCAGGTGGATGAATACAAAGTGAAAAGGTGAGTATGAAGTATGCTTACTCAAAAAACACAGGCAGATAGTGATTTGCAAAGACACGATCAGGTATGAATTGTTGAAAAGAGAGCAGGAGAATATTTTAGGCATGGGGAATTACATAGGAAAATGCTTGAGAACAGAACCAAGTGTGACATCATGCTATTAGCCTGGTAAATTGGACAGGCTGGATTTTAGGTTAAAGGTCGTATTCAGAAAGGTAGCGTGGTGCCAGTAATTGCAGACTTAAATTCTTGCTCTAGTAATAGAGAAATATATGTGAGCCAATATTATCCAAATTTTATTTTAATAAAGGCAATTTATTTTGTTTTATCATTCTTAAAGAGGCAAGTGAGAAATTTATTGAATTTTTAAATCCTTTGATATTATATTAAACAAGTGGTGTCTAAACTCAGTTTCCAAATGCATTATTTTAAATGTGAAATAATATTTATAGAAAGAAAACTTGACTGCGTTTAAGCCGACATCCTTCCAAGGGAAGTTTCCTGTATTTTATTTATGAACATTAGTTGCCTTCCCTTTCTGTGTGAATTAGGCTAGAAAATCACAAATGCGAGTCTTTGAGATTGTCTAATCCAAGTGCTGCATGTTTTACAAATGAGGAAACAGAAAGAGGGAGGTTAAATGTCTTTCACAAGGTCGTGTGTAGTCAGTGACCAAATGAAACTTAAACTTTCCTCTAGATTTTTAATTTAATGCTTTAAAAAATATGTATTGAAGGACCTAAGATAGCCAAAACATTATAAAAAGAAAAAGAGCAAAGCTGGAATACTTCTACCACCAGATAGGAAGCATTGCTCTAAAGCTATTGTAATTAAGACAGTATAATATTGGCACAAAGATAGGCCAATGGACTAGAACAGAAATTCCAGAAACACACACACCCCAAAATGGTACCTTGATAGGATAAGCGTATCGTTGCACTTCAATAGGGTGTCCATGTCTTCTCAATAACTGTGCTGGGTTAACTGGATATATCAATGAAGACAAACAAAAATATCTACCCTACCTCTCACCAAACACAGAAATTAATTTGAGATGGAACACAGACGTTAAGTGTAAAAGCTAAATTGGTCAATCCTCCAGGATAACATGTGAAGAATATCTTCATGATTTTGAAATAGGTAAAGATTTCTTAACTAAGGCACAAAAAAAAAAAAAAAACACTAGCCAAAAAGAAAAAGATTAATAAATTGGCTTACATTGAAGTTAAGAACTTGTGTTTATAAAATGTTAGCATTAAGAGGATGAAAAGGCAAGCCACAGGCTGGGAAGAGATTTATGTAACCTATACGTATTTGCAAAATTACTTAGCAGAATATAAAGAATTATGCATCTATAAGAAAAAAAAGATGATTTAAAAATGGGTGAAAGAATTGAACAGACACTTCGTGGTACCAAAATGGCTAAGAAACATATGAAAAGGCTTGCTGTTGTTAAAACCACAGTTAAAACATGCATACCGGAACAACTAAAATTAAAGATTAACAATACTAAGTTTTGCTGGCCATATGAAGTGACTAGAATTCTCCTTCATTGCTAGTGAGAATGGGAACTGGTGCAACCACTTTAGAAAACTATTTGCCAATATCTACAAAAGTTAAACATACCTAATCTAATTTTCTACTCATACATGTATATATATACACACACACACATACACACACCCCCAAAGAGAAATAAGTGCATATGTTCATTAAAAGACATATATAGGAATGTTCAGAGGAGCTTCATTCATAAAGATTGAAATGGGGAAAAAGTCACTGCTAATCAATAGTAGCATGGGTAAATAAACTATGAAATAGTTGTGCAATAGAATAGCACACCATAATGAAAGAGAACAAATTACAGCATGGATAAATCTCACAGACATAATGCTGAATAAAAGAAGTCAGCTAAAAAAGTAAATGCTGCATGATACCATTTACATTAAAATGAAAATAGGCAAAATTAATATATGATGATGGAAGTTAGAAGAGTGGTTACCTTGGGTTGAGGGTGGAGACAGTACTGACTACGGGACACAAGGTAGCCTTCTGAAGCACTGGAAATCTGTATCTTAATTTGGATGGTAGTTTTACAGATGTGCATAAAATAAAAATGTACTGAGTTGTATCAGTCATTTACTATATGGAAGTACGTCTCAATTTTTAAAAAATGGCAATGACATTATTCCCAGAAACAAAGAGTTTAACATTAAGAAATCGAGAAAAATATTTTGTCTCACTCTTTTAGGCTTCAAACATTTGCTCTTTAGAACTTGTCATCCCAGCACCATAGCTCCCAATCTTTATCTCATCATAATGCACATGGATAATGCTGATATTTTTATGGCACATGACATATTACACAACTGGAGGAGATAGGTCTGGAATCTTTAGCCCTTCTGGGTTCTTCCTGGTGGCCTGGAGGAATCCATATATCAGTGTAACAATATTTTGGTTTGGCCAATTCCATAACAATATACATTGTTTTAGCATTATCATGCAAAACATTGGGCAAAGGCTGATACAGTTTGAGGCCATTCTGGATAAGTTGGTATACAAAGAGAAGTTCAGCAAATTGACACTGTTGGTTCTTTCATTTCACATATTTTTTACACTAGATTTGCATTGTGCCTAAAACAAAGAGCTATTACAGTAAACAGCCATGTGTACTTCCTAGTGTCATGAAGTGTTATCAGGGAAAAGCATTTCAATTGAGATGGGAAAAATGCAGCATCCTAGAGAGCCATCAGCATCATGGGACTAATGTGGAATGCTATCTGGAGCTGGCGATGAGGTCGTCTCTTGAAATCTGTCTGGTAGAAGACACTAGTTGTATTTGCTACTACATGTCTACACCTATTAAATTAAAATGTTAAAGGACTACTAATTTTTTTTTATTTCAGCATATTATGGGGTACAGATGTTTAGGTTACGTGTGTTGCCCTTGGTTCCCCCCTCAAGTCCGTGTTTCAAATATGTCCATCCTTCGGGTAGTGCACATTGCACTCCTTGTGTATACAAATACCCGTCCCCTCCTCCCTCCTCTCCCCTCCTCCCGCCGCCCTCCCCCTTCCCCAGCATCCAATAGATGTTGTTCTGATATGTGCATTTATGTGTTGATTAGAATACCAATTTGATGGTGAGTACAAATGGATCTAGTTCTTCTGCTCAGGACTACTAATTTTTTAAATGACAATTTTATTTTCAGTAATATAGTATTTTTAAAAATCAAATACATTTTCCATTAATGTAGTTTTGTCAGATATTTTAGACAACTAATTTGTCCTGCTTTGTTTATAAAGTTTAAAACTATCTTTTATTCATTGAAATTTTCTTTAGGAATTTGGAAAAAAGATGTAAGAACTCTGAGATCATCCAATCCAATCATATGCCATATAATTTACACATAAAGTTGAGGCACAGAGATCAATTTATGGTCTCTTCTCCCACTAGAAATACCTTTTAAGAAATATTTTTCTTCTTTATCATATATGCAAATCACTGCACTCTAAAACACATTTCTTAAACTTCTTAAAAGCTTATTCCTTGGCAAATTCTACTTTGCTCACGAGACACATTGAAAACCTTTACCTGATGAAATTTCAGCATTCCCCAAAACAACACTATTTCTGTAAACCTTACCTAACAAACATGGCTCTCCCTAGCTTTCCATTAAAATCAGTCCCTGAAAAGGTAAGATATTTATTGTCTGTCACACAAATGTTTATAGAGTTTCTCTTTTGTCATCTCTGCTTCTCAATCCTATTTCTCTATCTCTCTCTCTTCCTTTCATATTAGATGCTTAAAAATGGGGATAAAATGTTACCTGGGTTCACTAACTAATAGATATAATGATAATTATTTCTATGAATTATTTCCCAAATGGTAGGTATTTTTGCATTCAGCCATTTATGCTTCTAATTGTGCTAATTATGCTTCATTGAAATTCATAACTTTACATCTGTCCTTTATGATGTTTTGCCAATGGACTTGAGGCAATAAATGGTTACTTATTAAGCTAGGAGTTACTCCTTTGGCACAAAAAGGATGGTATGATTTATTTTAATATAACTTTAGAAAGTACCGCCTTAGGATATGATGGCATCTCAGAATTGTCTATGCTAAAATTTTGTGTAGCAGTCTGTAAGGTTTGAATATAAAGATTAAGGTTACCTTTCTCTAGCTTGAAGGTTTTCCCTGTCTCCCATTCTAATGTTGCCATTCTCTGATCTGAAATTTTTATCAGGGGTATTATAGAGCTAGAGGGGCTTTCGACATCTTCCGGACCAGAGCTTCCCAACTAGTGTGCAGTTACATGCTGATATGTTAGGAATGGCTATGGATGTGTTGAGATATCACCTCCTTGCAACTTGGGATGGTTGGCTGGGCGTTAAAATGCATTCTCTTTGGGTTTTGTGTGTGTGTGTGTGTGTGTGCTGTTATATGAAAAGTATTGAGAAAGACCAATTATATCTCTTTTGTAGATGAAGAAGCTGAAACCCTTTGAGTTTGGAAGGCTTTTCTACAGAGTTCCCTAGACTTAGTACTAGGTATAAAAACCAAATTTTTGTGGCTTTTGCTCTGATGTATTTTGGCCATGACACACCTCCTTTTCCTCCTTTCTTCCCTTTGAGTGAAACAGTAGAATTTAGTGACTGGTCTTAGTATGTATTTTAATTGGGAAAGGTGACCAAACTAATTCACAATAACAGTTTACTATTTCCTGGTATGTACACTATATTCATTGATATCAATTTATATAAAAAGGCTTCAAGATAGATTTGATTATCATATCTTTATAGAAGTGCAAATTGACACTCAGAGAAATTAAGTGACTTGCTAAGGGCTTCTTAATAAGTTATTGAATTCACACACAGGTCTGTCTGCCTGGCTTCAAAGCTTGTGCTCTTTCACAATATCGTGATAACTACCTGTTGGAATGAAAAGTAATTGTCATTTTACAAGGTGCAGTAATTCTGCCTGCAAAGGAAATAGATAAAATAGAATTGATTTTCAGCAAAGGAGAGAGATTGTTGGGGGAGGCAATGGGACATTTGTTGTAGCTGCCAAGAGCAAATAGTTTAGCAATAGCTTCAGAGGACTGGGTACCCTGGAGCAATTTAATACAAGTCAGAGACCTTCTGCAAAAAGAGTGAGAGAGAGAGAGAGAAGTTCTAGATTACAAAGACCTGAAAGGCATTGATAATCAAATGTCAAATGTGGTTCTTGTTTGGATTTTGATTCACATGAAACAACTGAAAAGATTCTCCTCCACCTCCTCCTCCTCCTTCATCTTCATCTTCATCTTCATCTCCTCCTCCTCCTTTTCTTCTTCTTTAAGGTCTTTGGGGAATTTTAATTGTGAACAGTGCTTTGTTGATTTTGTCACATAAGAAATCATCCAAGAACTTAGTGGTTTAAAAAAACAATCATTTATTTCTTTTACAATTTTGCAGTTTGCTCAGGGCTCATGAGGGCTCATGAGCTGTCTGTTCTACCTGGCATCAACTAAGATGGCCTATCTGGGGCTTGGGGATTTACTTCCAAGTTGGCCTCACCCACAGGGCTAGCCCATCGGTGCAGGTTGTCAGCAGGGAGATCAGGTGGGGCTGTCACTGAAGCCCTTAATTTTCCTTCATGTGGGTCTCTTCATGTGCTGCTTGGGCTTCCTCACAATAGGACAGCCGCATTCTAAAGAGGAGGAAATGGAAGCTGGCAGTTTTCTTAACAGCTAGCTTTAACTGAAACTTTATAGTAAGTTCTGAAGGTCTGTTGTACAGGATAGTGACTATAATTAATAATAATTGTGCATTTAAAAATTGCTAAGAGATTAGAATTTAAATGTTCTCACCACAAAAAAACGATAATTATGTTAGGTGATCAGTATGTTAATTAGCTCGATTTATTTATTTCACATGTATACATA
>NW_012148208.1:232563-233570 GCF_000956105.1 Propithecus coquereli | reverse complement strand
TTTTCCTCTCAGAAATGCTTTTGCTGTATCCCATAGGTTTTGATAGCTTGTTTCTCCGTTATCATTTAGTTCGAAGAAGTTCTTGATTTTCCTCTGTATTTCCTCCTTAGACTACCCCTTCTTGAGTAAAGAGTCTCAGTCATGCAGTCTGTCACTTGCAACTCAAAGCATTCTTAATCGATAATACCCTGAAACAGAAAATGCTAATATAAATCTCTAGGTACTGCTGATTAAAAATAAGGGCAATTGTAGATCCCCTTTCCTGGGGTATTAGAAATAAATGTTATTTAAAGGAAAAATAAGTTTAGGACCAGCTAAAGAAGAAACTTATTTGCAATATCTAAATTTAACTTCCATTATCTATTTATCTGTTGATGAACACAGGTTGATTCCACATCTTGTCTATCGTAAATAATGTTGCAATGAACGTAAGAGTATAAATATTTCTTTGACATACTGATTTCATTTTCTTTAGATGGATTGTTCGAAAATGCGGTATTTATACACTATGGTATATTGAATAGTATTCAGCCTTTAAAAAGAAAGAAATCCTGTCATTTGGGACATGAATGAACCTGTAGGACATTATGTTAAGTAAAATAAGCCAGGTACAAAAAGATAAATACCTCATGTTTTCAGTCATGTGGAATCTAAAAAAAAATTGAATTAATTAAAGCAGAGAGTAGAATGGGGATTACCAGGCCCTGGGGGGTTGAGTGAGTAATTGGAGGAAATGCTGGTCAAAGGACACAAAGTTTCAATTAGGCAGGAGAAATAAGCTCAGGAGATCTATTGTACAATATGGTGACTGTAGTTAATAACAATGTATTATACACTTGAAAATTGTTAAAAGAGTAAATTTTAAATGTTCTCACACAAATAAATATGTAAGATGATATATATGTTAATTATCTTGATTTAAGCATTCGTATATTTATATTTCAAAATATCATATTGTATACCATACATACATACAATTTTTGTCAATTAAAAATAAGAAAAAAATT
>NW_012148208.1:225745-230154 GCF_000956105.1 Propithecus coquereli | reverse complement strand
ATTTAAATTTTATTTCAAAATATCATGGGGGTACAAATGTTTTTGGTCACACGGGCCAATTTTGTGATGCTTGAGTCATGGCCATACGTGTGCCAATCACCCAAATAGTGTTCATTGTACCTGTTAGATAGGTTTTCATGCAATCCCTCCTCCCCCTCGCCCCAATTGATTTCCATTGGATTTTACATCCCTCTTGAACATGTGGGCTCATTGGTTAGTTCCAATTTAGTAGTAAGTACATGTGGTGTTTGTTTTTCCATTCTTTAGATACTTGGCTTAAGATAATGGTCTCCAGTTCCATCCAAATTGTTGCAAAAGGCATTAATTCATCCCTTTATATGGCTAAGTAGTACTTATGGTATTATATACATATATCACATTTTGGGAATCCACTTACAAATTGATGGGCACTTCAGTTGATTCTACATCTTTGTAATTGTGAATTGAGCTGCAATAAATATTTGAGTGCAGGTGTCTTCTTGATAAAATGACTTCTCTTCCTTTTGGTAGATATCCAGTAGTGGGAATGCTAAATCAAATGGTAGGTCTACATTTAGTACTTTGAGGAATCTCCACACTGTTTTCCATAGAGGTTGCAGTCCCACCAACTGTGTATAAATGATCCTTTCTCTGTGCGTCCACACCAGCATCTATTGTTTTTGCACTTTTTAATAAAAGCCATTTCAATTGGAAGGAAATTTTAGCACATGCTACAACATGGATGCATCTTGAAAACCTTATGCTAAGTGAAATAAGCCAGTCACAAAAGGATAAATATTTTATGATTCCATTTATACATATATTAGAGTACTCAAATTTATAGAGTCAGAAAGTGGAATGGTAATTGCCAGGACCTGAGGAGCAGGGGAAATGGGGAACTGGTGTTTAATATGTAAAGAGTTTCAGTTAAGAAAGGTGAAAATATTCTGGAGATGGATGGTGGTGGTGGTTGCATGACAATGTGAATGTACTTACTGCTACAAAACTGTACCCTTAAAATGATTAAAATGGTGTGATTTTATGTTATGTATATTTTGCCACCATAAAAATGTGCTTCTCTGTATCTTTTCATGTAAAGAATCAAACATTTTGTTATGAGATACAAGAGGAGAGAGGAATGGGAGGTGGAGAGGAACATAAGATAGAGCCTTGATTAACCATATTTAAAAGGAAGATGGCACTTTAATATTGAAGCATGACATTTTCTTCAGGGTTTACTTCAAATCTTCAATTTAGTTAGCTAGGCCTATAGTTGTTTTCACTGCATTTTCCCTGCAGATTTTAGGAATATCATTGCTACCTTTGAAATCTATTTACACAGATCATGATAAGTCTCATTCTCTCATTTTATTAGTCAGGGTTCTTCATTAATTTAGGAAATTGTTTGTTCAATAAAGACCTATATTATTTGATAATGGTCTCCAAATCCCCTGGATTATGGCAGGGATTTTACTTTGTAATAATCTCCCATGAGAACTGACCAAACAGCTGTGGAAGCAAGAGAGAGCAACAGGGGCAATCGTATTCTTTAAAGCACAGCAACAAGGGACCGAAGCCTACCAAAATGAATCTTTTCTGCATTTCACTGGTAAGTTTCTTTATTTGCACCATTTATATTCTCATTTTTATTTTATTGTGTCAGATAAAAGAAATGAAATTAGTGTATATGCTAAACTTCCTATGAGATGATATTAATACATTTAGCATCTTATAAGGAAGTTCACATCAGAAAGAACAGAGAGAAAGAATGCTTTCATAAAAGCACATAAGCCAACTCTATTCAAAGGCAAGTTATTTTAAAAAACATTTATCTACAAGAATTACTAGTTATTTAACACTGCGATGCTGAATTTCTAAGTATAATATTCTGTGAAGAGTATTTGTGAAAAATTATTTTCTTCTATTTGTTATGAGCATGAGAAAAATTTTTGCAAAATATGCAGCCTTTATGTTACATGCTTTGCTTTGAGACATCCCAGGAATCAAAATTTCTTCTTTGTTGTTTGAGTAATGAATTCCATTCAATGTCGGCTTGGTTAAACTTCCATGGAGACAGTTTTCAGAGTTACACTGCACTGTAAATGCAAAGTACAATAGATTAATCCAGTCCTGGAGATGTGCTTACTCAAGGGTATAAGCACCTCTCAAATTCTTTTTTACATTATTACTTTTTTTTTCTTTAGCACGAAGTGGATCAGTGAAAGTTATCAGGTAGTCATAGATCTAGAAATATTTTATAACTCTAACCTGCAATTGTGACCATCTGCCAATGCTTAAAAATGGATTTCAAAAATAATTTTATTCATTTCTATCTGTGTTTACAGCAGGGCATTATGCCTATTCATTGGTTTTTCAAGATGTCGATGGGAGATCCCTCTCATTTGGGAAAATAAAATGGTCTACTTTTGATGTTTGTTTTCTTTCCAAATTGCAAATAAGATTAACATAAGCAGTAGAGATGATGCTGACATACGTTGTAATACCTAAACAGGAGGTATTTTCAGCCAAGATAAGGGATTTAATCTTAGAGCATCTTGAAAAATAAAATGCAATTGTGAGTTGTGAGAGGCTGAATCATCAAGTTCGGTTTGCCTATATAGTCCAATTTACAAAATAACTGCCAGCTCTCAACTTTGCTTTGTTCCATATAAATCTCCCATATAAATGGGAGAAATCCCATTTCAGGTGATTTAAGTGGTATTGTGCATTCTTTTCAAGTTGATCTGAAAGAGCTATATGTGGTTTATATGAATATACTTCCCATGGAAATAGGCAGGGTAGCATCAAAGATGATTGTGCTCTGAAATCATTTTGAATGGTAATATAATCAGTATGCTAATGTTTCTATAACATAACATGGTTCAGCATAGCATGGCATACGTTTGTAATCCTGCCACTAAAGACATACAACCATACAATGAATTTGATTGTCTTTCTCTGTGATGTACGAAAGGGCGCACATACTCAAAAAGGAGTGCTTTGAAGTCTTGGCTCATGGACTCTATATGACTGTAACTCTTTTCCATCTTTTAAAGTCATCATTAAGAAGTTACATACGTGCCCAGAAACATATTTGATTAGACTGAACTGAACCATTAAAAATGTGGGACTATTTTGTTAAGCATTCCAAAGTTTATAAGTTATCAAAATTAATTGCTTTAATAAGAAAATGTACACGAAGTACTTCAAAAAAATCAAAACTATTTTAGGTGTGTTTTGTTCCTTTTCATAGAGTAAATAAGTAAAATAATTTAGCATGTGGGTTCTCAACCAGGGTGTTATGACACTCTACTGTACTGTTATGAGCTGTGAAAAAGGGGTGAGATTATAGCTTTTGCCGGGAATTTATGCATAATCCAAAACATATTTTATCTGTGCCTGTAGGAATGTGAACATATGGGACATCACATTTAAGAAAAGAGAATAAAAACCACTGATTTAGTGGAAAGAAAGATTACTGAATTAAAAACTGAAAGTATATGTAAATATATTGACCTTTAAATCTCTGGGAAAAGTGATCTTAAATATTAAGTATCACATAAAGATTACCAATAAGGAAAGAATTAAAGAGTTAAACATTCTTTTATTTAAGTGTAAGGGGAAATTGTAAATCTTTTAGTGAATGGGATTTTTAAGAGAAATATAAAGGCAGAAACTTAATGAACTACCCGTTTTGAACCAAGGATACTATAAATAATCCATTAAAGGTGATTGCTATGAGTTTGGATCTATAAACTTGAAATGGGATCTATCTTTCAAAAGGGAGGCAGAAATACCCTTTTATATATGCCAATCTGACTCCACAATTTTTCTTAGAGTTTTACGTGGTGATGAGGCTTTTAGAAAGCTTGCTCATTTGAAGCAAGGTGATTTTCTTGTTAAGCTCATCATTTACTTATTGAGTTTAACATGACTTTGTAACCCATGAGGTTACAAATCAATTATCCCTGTACCATTTCTTCAGTGATTTGAAATGCTGCCTCTATCTTTATTTGGATTTTCTATTTTATCCCATTGGTTTATCTCTACCCCTTTCCTTTTACTTGTTCTTTTAAAAGCTACTGGAATAATTCTAATGCCAAGTAAATATTTGACTCAGAAGAACACCCCGTGCTTGTCTTTCTTCAAAATTTGGACTTTTTAAGTCTTTGTTCTTTAATATAAATTTAGGAAATATTTTCAAATTATGTGAAAATCTTTGATAGGATTTTGATTAAAATGGATTTGAATTTTAAGCATCATTTTAAGGGGAAATTGGCTTTACTATGGTGTTGTGTCCTCTCACCCACAAACATTTATAGCTCTTCATTTATTCAATTCTTTCATGGCCTTTAATGATGTTTTATAATTTTCTCTACAAAAATTCTTACACATCTTTTGTTAAGTTTATTGCTAGGGGCTTAAGAATT
>NW_012148208.1:213424-223563 GCF_000956105.1 Propithecus coquereli | reverse complement strand
AATACATTTGCTATTTGAAGGCTTACATCGTATTCATTTCATCCTTACAGCTCTTCTGTAAGGTGAATGAAACTGCTGCTTTACAATTCAGAAAGCTGAAGTATAGCAGATTGTGTTTCTTATACAAGAATGTGGAACTAATTAAAGGCACACATGTGACCAAAACCTGTGTCAAACACAGTTTATCAGTGTCTCCAGCAGGGCTTTATTTAGACTTTGAACTTGATGTCTCAATCATGCTTCCTGAGGAATCCCATCATTTTGTACATGCCTCCCCAACATTTAGAATCTGGTTTAAATCTCAGGCTCTATAATAACTGGTGAGAGTGCCTTTCTTTATGGTGCTATTCTCTGTTGAAAATTAGCATACCATATAACTCTTCATCTCTATGCCCAGGAAAATTTAGATGTGGTACTATATAAAGGTGGGAAGATATATTAGGTGCCTTTTCAAGGACAATTGTTATCCTGTTATTTCTTCACTCATAAATCTCTGTATTTTAGGAGGGCTCTATGGATAACTTATATGAACCAATCCCAGAGCAACAAGCTAACCAAGAGAGCACCTCTGGTACAGCCGGTTCTATCTCTCCCTTTGAAGAGAGTGAACAAGCACACAACAATCTCTTCATGGTGAGTGAAGCAAATGTTTTGAATGGATTTCTTCTCTGTTATATATTTACAATAACTTGCTCAATAATACCTGTTAATACAGCAAAAATCCACTATTTTTGAAAGTTTTTCCTTTACTTTTAATTTCTCATTCCTCTTCATTGTTGTCTCTCCTATGATTTTGTCTTATTAATATGAACCATCATTTATTGAGTATATATTAGATGATTATATAAGTTAACTCAATATTCAAAGCAACCTTATGACATAAAAATAATTATACATTTCCTACATGAGGAGTGTAGCATTTGTCAATTTCCATGGTGAAAATACTCCCACCGTGGCTGATTTTAACTGATGATTCAACTATAGGCTTGCGATATCTGAACATTTAATGATTAATTATCTCGAGTGCTGACTCCAGCACATCACTGGCTGCTTTCAAAGCCTGTGCTCTAACCACTTTACTAAACTGTTTCTTGAATTTATGGAAACGCACCATCAACTTCCAAAATGTGAGTGTTACAGAATGGAAATGCAAATCATTTTTGTGAATTATCTTTAAAATTACTAGACACAGAATACTCTGCACTGTGCAAAATTGTCCCTGTTCCCATTTAACAGTGCCAGCTATTCTAACGCCTAGTCAATTGCACTGTATTTCAAATACAGTTGACCCCTGAACAACATGAATTCGAATTGCACGAGTTCACTTATACCATAGATTTTTTATTCTGCCTCTGCCACCTCTGAGACAGGAAGACCAACCCCTCCTCTTCCTTGTCCTTCTCAGCCTACTCAACCTGAAGGCCACAAGGATGAAGATATTTATGACGATCCACTTACACTTAATAAATAGTAGATATATTTTCTCTTCCTTATGATTTTCTAAATAACATTTTCTTTTCTCTAGCTTACATTACTATAAGAATACAGTATTTAATGTATATAACATACAAAATATGTGTTAAGAGACTATTTATGTTTCTGGAAAGGCTTCTGGAGAACAGTAGATTCTTAGTATTAAGTTTTGGGGGAATCAAATTCTATACAAATTTCGACAACATAGTGTTCGGCATTCCCAACACCTGTGTTATTCAAAAGTCAACTGTAATTCCATACTAATAAACTTACTTTGTTTCTATTGTAGCTTAGGACAATGCAAGACAGCCTATGCCTGCTGCAAATAAAGAACTTCATTATATTTATAGGTTTATACTACCCCCGCCCTTCTAATCACACTTTTCCCTGATAGTGATGCAAACAATCGATATTAACTATCATTTATTCAATCCCTTCTCTTTTGTAAGGCACTACACTAGTTAATGGGCATATATGAAATTATTGTGTTTATTCTCACAGTAATTTTAGAGAGGTTTAGAAATGTTGAGAAAGGTGAAATAACTTGTCCACTTAAAAAGAGGATGGGCCAGGATTCAAACCCAGATCTTTTTTACTCTAAGAAAGGGTTACAACAAAGCACTTTTAAGTTTTGCACCTACCTTCACACATGCCTATTTTGTTCTTTGGGTACATTGAAAACTGCTTATTGTCATAGCTTACAAAAAGTTTCTGTTTCCCAGAAGCTTACAGCAACTAGAAAGCAATGTTAGTGAACAAGTTAAATAAGTTTCTGTGAAGTAGAAATTTTTTTTTTTTTTTTTGAGACAGAGTCTCACTGTGTTGCCCGGGCTAGAGTGCTGTGGCGTCAGCCTAGCTCACAGCAACCTCAAACTCCTGGGCTCAAGCGATCCTCCTGCCTCAGCCTCCCAAGTAGCTGGGACTACAGGCATGCGCCACCATGCCCGGCTAATTTTTTCTATGTATTTTTAGTTGTCCAATTAATTTCTTTCTATTTTTAGTAGAGACGGGGTCTTGCTCTTGCTCAGGCTGGTTTCGAACTCCTGAGCTCAAACAATCCGCCCGCCTCGGCCTCCCAGAGAGCTAGGATTACAGACGTGAGCCACCGCGTGTGAAGTAGAAATTAACACAAAAATATTTTAATGCAGTGGAAACTCTTCCTTCGACTCTACACCTTTTTCAATATCCATAGGGTGTTGATGTTGACAGACATGCGTAAGAGGAGGCAATGATGTATGGTGCATATTAATGTGAGAGAGATGAAGCATTTACACAGAGGCTGTCAGTTGACCTTGTAAAAGGTTTGTAAGCATTTTCACCCTATAATTTAAAAGAAAAATTGAATAGGCTAAAAATCTTGAAGATGTTTCCTTAAATATGTGAGTTTAATAAGTATGCATGAAAAATAAACAAGTTTACGGCCAACTAGTTTACTAGAATTTTTTCAAACTTCACTTATATTGCAAAAGTAGTTGAGAATAATAAAAACATGATTTAAGTTGCTGTAGCTTTCTCTCTGTTGCTATAGCTCTCTCTCTCTCTGTTTCAGCATTTAATTAAAAATATATGTATACATGTATGAATATATACATACTGAAAATTTAGCTCAACCATTGAGTCCACCATGTAATTGTTGAATTATGCCAATCTTATCAAATTATTATTGAAACTTATTATATTCCTTATGAAATCATTTCACAGCTTGGATAAAATAAATTCAGTCTTTTAATAATAAAATTAAAGATTTTAATTATCTGCTTTCTTAGTATCTGTAGTTATTGGTTAGAGCTTTCCTGAATTTCTCTCTAAGCCTCTAAAGAATGGATTTTTTTTCTTCCTGGTATTTGCATTTCCTTTCCTCACCCCTAATTTAAGGAAAAAAAAGTTTTGAACCAGTCTTGACAGTATCAGAAAAAGATTATTTTATCTGGACTTGTTCTCTAAAAATACTCCAAAAACTGTAAAGTTAATAGAGTTATGCCACAAGCTCCCAATCCTCAACTCAAATGTATTTTTTAACCTTTCCAGAGAGGAGAGGTACTCTCCAAATTTCTAAAACCAATCTGACAACACCTCTATTTGCTACAGTGGAAACTATAGCCCATAATAAAAATAATGTCATTTGCCACATAAATTAAAAAAATATCAAAATAAGAAAAATTCTTGGCCTTTTGGCTTCCCTTATGAAATATTTTTTTTTATTTCAGCATATTACAGGGTACAAATGTTTAGGTTACATATATTGCCTTTGCCCCACCCGAGTCAGTGCTTCAAGCGTGTCCATCCCCCAGACGGTGTACACCACACCCATTAGGTGTGTATATACCCATCCCCTCCTCCCCCCACCTGCCCAACATGCAATAAATGTTACTACTAAATGGGCACATAAGTGTTGACCAGTTAATTCCAATTTGATGGTGAGTACATGTGGTGCTTGTTTTTCCATTTATGTGATACTTCACTTAGTAGAATGGGTGCCAGCTCTATCCAGGATAATATGAGTGGTGCCAGATCACCATTGTTTTTTGTGGCTGAGTAGAACTCCATGGTATACACATACTATATATTTTATTTACACATGTTTATTAGGAATTTTACTATTTGGATAACAAATAGTAGGTAGTTCCATAGATGAGTATCATTCAGAATCTCAAAGGAGATGATCGAGTGTAGACCAGTTGCACAATTAAGGGTAGTAGAGGTTTCGGTGGTCAATATGAAGAAGTTTATTTTGAGGTTTTAAATGAAGAACATCATAAATATCCAGTTTGTATTCTAATTGCAATTTCAGGAAGGGTTAGTAATGGAGAGCTGGTCCAAAGAAGAATCAGTTTAAAAATGAGACTTTATTAAATAATTTTTAAAAGAACAATAATAAGTGATTCACTTGTAGTATATTAGCAAAGCCATAGAGTTTTTGAGGACTACTGACAAAATACAGTGGGTAAAAGTTGTATAGAGTGAGCAATCATACAAATAAATAAATGTACTGAAAGAAAATATAATAACATAGTAGCCTAACTAGAGATTGACTATTCATTATTACATCATTTTAATGTAGGCTGTAACTGCTTGATTCTGTGCCACCTTATTACGTCTGAAGATAATAATCTATCTTGAATTAGAAAAAGAATGAGAATGCTATGGTTTGAATGTGTCCTCCAAAGTTCATGTGTTACAGACTTAATACCCAAATGCCACAATGTTGAGAGGTGGGACCTTTAAGAGGTAATTAAGTCCTAAGGGCTCTGCCCTTACCAATGGATTAATGTCGCTATCATGAGAGTGGGTTTGTTGTAAACGCAAGTTTGTGTCCTTCTCTTGCTCTCTCTCTTTTGTCCTCTCTTGCTCTTCTGCCTTCTGCCATGGGACGACATAGTAAGAAGGCCCTCATTAGATGTAGCACTTTAATCTTGGACTTCGCAGGTTCCAGAACTGTGAACCAATAAATTCTGTTTGTTATAAATTGCCCAGTCTCAGGTATTTTGTTATAGCAGCACAGAATGGACTAACACAGAGAACACAAAATATTTTTCTCTCTGCCAATTTGGGGTTAACTGGATCAAGCCTGAATTATCTGGTTTGCCGTCTATGTTGACTGAAGTAAGCAAATAATTGTCAATTTTCCACTTCATTTTGTATCTAATAAATTAAATTGATAAGAAATTTCAGCCTTTTCAAAAATGTGCTTAAATGTGTGTCAGAGGCAATGTTCTTATTATTTATATCTTACATATAGTGGTCATTCAATAAATATTTGTAAGCTAAATGAAGGGGTTAGTGAAGGTTCATTACTCAAGCTACAGAAAGTCTTAATAATAATGGAGAGCCAATGATGCAGTGTCTAAAAGTATGAGCTTTGGAGGTGGACAGATATGAATTCTCATTCCAGCTCTGCCACTTACAAGCTATACGACCTTGGAAGGCTGCTTGAATTCTTGGAACCTCAATTTCCTTCCACTGTAGAATGAGGAGAATAATCCTTTGTATAAATTCAACCAGGTTGGATTGTGGAGAACAGAATCTATTCCTGCTAATGTAAGCAGCAAGGGTTTAGCCCAGAAGTTGGAGAACTATCAGAAGGGCTGATGTTTCATACTCTAGAACAGGGATTTCAAATTACAGCCTGAGGCAGCCTGTAATTGTTCTGACTATGAGCTAAGTATGGCTTTTACATTTTTAAAGATTTGTTTAAAAACAAAAACAAAAATAAAGGAAACAATAGACTGCAGTAGAAACTGTCTGTGGCCCACAAACCTAGAATAATTCTACCTGGCTTTTCACATTTGTTAACCTCTGCCTTAGACCTTGAAATATGTTCTAGTTCAAATGTAGATGGCAAGTAAGTGTAAAATATATACCATATTTTAAAGACTTCATATCAAAAAATAGTGTAAAATAGCTTATTAATAATTTTATGTTGATTATTTGTCAAAATGATAATACTTGAGATATATTAGGTAAAAATGAAATTTCACTCACTTCTTTTAACATGGCTACCAGATGTGGCCTCCACTTTCTCATCCCACCTTCCGAATTTCGTGGGAATGTATGTGTTCTGCCAGATACAAATCATGTCTGTTACTCAAGCTTTGAGGGAACTTGTGGAATGTGGTTTTCAACTTTCCAGCCTTTGCATAGAGGAAGACACAGCAGAGGGGAGGTGGGGACATGTTTTTAAGTGTCCAGTCTACTAGGTCCACCACCCTTCCTTCCCAGAGTCTTTTAATCCTTATTATATCAGCGTCACCATTCTCAAAAAATAAAAACAAACAAAAAACAGTGCCCTTTCGCCACTGGAACTCCTCTGCAATGGGAATGAAGGATGGCTGGTTTTCTGAAGGCAGCTCTCCTTTGTCTCTAGAGAAAATAATTTGTATCATCCCTACCCCAGATTCACAGTTTTATGCTAACATGTAAAATGAGTTGTATATAACAACCCCTCTGGAAAACTTGGGTTTTGTAAAGTGTTATTAAATTAACACTTCTTGGTTTTTTTCAGTTAAGATAGAGAAAGATAACAAAAAAAGCAAGACTATTTAATAGCATTGTATTATTAATAGAAAATAAATCATAAACAAAGAGGCGCTACACAACAGTCTTTGCTGCAGCTTCTGGCAGTCATTCTCAATGGCAGCCGGACTTCAGATCACCTGAAAACATGAACAGGATCCGAACCCCACTTTGTCCCTATTGCATTGCAAAAAACTGGTGATAGCAGCCCTGTTTATTAGAAATATAATGTGAATTTTACATATATTGAATTTTATATATTCTAGTAGTCACTATAAAATTTTTTAAAATGTGAAATTAATTTTAATAATTAATTGTATTTAAGCCACTATATCCAAAATATTATCATTTCATAAGTAATATAAAAATTAGTGAGATATTTTATATTCTTGTTTTTAAACTATTATGAAACTTTGAAATCTGGTGTGTATTTTATATTTAGCACATCTCAATCTAGCTGCTGAAATTTCAATGGCTAAAGTGAAATCAATCTCAGTGAAATATTTTTTTTTTTACACATTGTTGGTTTTAAAATTAAAATGAAATTAAATTTAGTTCCTAAATTTTAATCAGCCACATATTAAGTGCTCAATAGCAACGTGAAGCTACGGACGGCTTCCATATTGGACAAGGTAAGGTTAGAGGCTTGAAACTGCTGATGGTATTCAGGTGCCAAAGTAACCAGGTAATATCAATTTTCCACTTCATTTAGGGATGTATAGATATTAAACTATAAAAATATTTGATGATAAGGATTTAAATATATACTTTTAGAAAGAGCATAGATATGAAAGTATAATAATATTTGATAACAAATATTTAGTTCCATGCTTTTAAAAAGAGATATGGTGATAGGGAACAGGTGTTTACCAATGAGGAAGCTGAGATTAGTGCCTTGACTGCAGTGACAGATGGAGTCAAGGCTGGAGTTCTGGCTTCCCAAACACTCGTCTTGTTCTTTGGCCTCTGCCACAAGTGTGTGTGTGTGTGCGTGTGTGTGTGTGTGTGCGCGTGTGTGTGTGTGTGTGTGTGCGTGTGTGTGTGTGTGTGTGTGTGTGAGAGAGAGAGAGAGAGAGAGAGAGAAAGAGAGAGAAAGAGAAACAGAGTCATGAACGTGTACACAAGAGTGGGAGAGACCGGGAGAGGGATGAATGGGAGAGTAGGTTTTTGGGAGATGAGAAGTGAGGAGGAGAGAAAACAATAGGAGAAAGAACTCAACCTTATAATATATGTGCTGAATATAGTCTGATACCTAGAGGACAAAGCAGAAAAAACTTGGAATGAGCAATGAAGTTAATAGACTTGAATTTTACTTCTGCTCCCAGACTGGGAACTGTATGTCTTTGGAAATGTTATTGAACTTCTCTGACCCTAAGCTTTCTGAGCAATAGAATATGGATAAAAATGTCTGTCTCTTGGTTTGTAGTGAGGAGCAAGTGTTATAACACACGTTAAGCACCTGGCATGGTGCATGTTAATGATAATTTCCCTTCCTTCTGCAAACCATCACACTGGGGAAGAGTGATCTTTTAATTTAATACCCTTGATTAAATGACTTTATGTCAAACTCTCACTTGAGCTTGAATGTTGTTTTAAAATAACTGCTCAAAATAATTTGTAATCAACACTCCTTACCTTAAAAATATTGATTTTTTTCCAGGCTGGACAAGAAGAAGCAACAGGATTTATTGTTGATGTGCATTAGAAACCTGAGATTTTAATCTCCAGAAATTGCCTCAAACACTAGGTTTAGTGTAATGTTTGCCAATTCAGCCTTAGATTTCCCACCACCTGTAGACAGCTGTAAACAAGAAAATCTATCATAGTGATATTTGCTCATCAGGATTGTCTTTTCCTTTTTAACTTAAATATTTTTAAATGCAAGTTTAATTTTTTATATACTCACTCATCAACATTCTGCACTGATAAAAAGCACTGGAGAAATCAACTAAATTGTTCCCAGCTACCACATGTTAATGAGAGAGTAATATAGCAGATTCAAGCATAGTTTTAAAGACAAACAATACAATGCATGTCTAACAGTTGGTTAGAGCTCAGCACTAATGAGGCCAAGGTCAAGGGATTAAGCCCTTCACGGCCAGTTAGTTTTGCTCTATTTCATAGTCACTGGCAGCACCCATGACCCCAGCCAGCCGCCATTGATCATTAAGGAGTCTGGATTGGAGGACAGGAGCCACCAGCACAAAGCCATTATCTGTTATGAGAAGAGCAACTAAAGTAAGAACTACCCTGCTTCAATTGTCCATGAAGATTTTCCTTCACTATAATCAGCCTTAGGCCACCAGGTACAATTCTCATCTTTCAATTTATGACAATATATGGAATAATAATAAGAACATTAAGAAAGAAAACTGAGTTCTCACCCTGGCTTGGTTCCTGAATAGCACCGATTAAGTCATTACCTTGTTTGGAACTTAGTTTCCACCTCTATAGAATAAAAGGGTTAGACTAGATGTTTTCTAAGGCCGCTTGTTGCTCTAAAATGGTTCCATGAATATATTTAAGATTTTTGGAAAGAAAGGTTGTGTCCAACATTAAACACTATTATTTTCCTTTTGGTACTGCAAAAGGCAGAATTCTATGATGGCTTCCAAGGAACCCCACTGTATTAGTCAGGGATCTCTAGAGAAACAGAACTCATAGAATGTGTGTTTGTGTGTGTGTGTATGTGTGTGTGTGTGTGTCTGTCTGTATATATAGACAGAGAGATTCATTTTAAGGAATTGGCTTATACAGTTGTGGAGGGTAGCAAATCTGAAATTTGTAGGACAAGCTGGCAGGCAGGAGACCCAGGGAAGAGTTCATGTTGCAACTGCAGTCTGAAGCTAGTCTGGAGGCAAAATTCCTTCTTCCTTACGGCACCATAGCTTCTTTGTCTTAAGGCCTCAGCTGATGGAATGAGGCCCACCCACATTATGGGGGATGATCTACTTTACTCAAAGTCTAATGATTTAGATTTTAATCTCATCTAAAATATACCTTCACAGTGACATCTAGACAGGTGATTTACTAAATATCTGGGTCCTGTAGCCTGGCCATGTTGACATATAAAATTCACCATCACATCTTCCTTCTGGTATTTATGTCCTTGTATAATACTCACCCTTAAATGTGACTTGATTCCAATAGAATATGGCAAGGATGATAGAAAGTCATTTCTGTGATTAGGTTACAAAAGACTTGCTAGATGACTATCTCTATTGCCTTACTGGGTTGCACATTATAATGAAGCAAGATGCCATGTGGAAAAGGCCCATGGTAAGGAACTGGGAGCAGCATTCAGTCTACAGTCAGCAAGGAAGGCCTGCAACCCAATAGCGTTCATAAAACTGAATGCTGCCAATAATCATTAAGTTAGCTTGGAAGAAGATCCTTTTCCTAGCTGAAACTTCAGATAAGATCTTAGACTTTTGGGTCTAAAATTGATTACAACCCTATGAGAGACCATGAAACAGAGAGCCTATCTAATTCATGCCCATAGTCTTGACTCACAGAAACTATGAGATCACAAATGTGAATTGTTCTAAGCCATTCAATTTTGGAGTGATTTTTGTATGATAGATAACTAATATAGGAACTAAAATTAATATGGTGAGATATTGATCCGGGTTATTTGAAGATAACCAAATCCA
>NW_012148208.1:209153-210439 GCF_000956105.1 Propithecus coquereli | reverse complement strand
AGGTGTACTGCAAAATTATCGTCATCTTTGAAGCATCGTAATCATCCTCTTTGCCAGATGTCTATTAGAATTTAAAAAAGAAACTTCTATCAACTGCCATGCCTTTTTCAAACATCTGCAGGAATTTTGTTGAAAGAGAAGAAACTTAGAAATGTCCAGAAACACATTCAGTTTGGATGTGTAGAAGTATGATTAGAGGACATGTTTGATTAAAATTGCTCTATTTTAATATTAATAAAACCATTTTAGTTATGCAAGTGAATAATCTTATTCTTGCAAGATAATGAATTGAACAAAATAAAATTGAATTAGCTTACTTTAATGGGAAGTTGTATGTATGCATATGTATATATGTATGTTTGCATTTATGTTCGACTCTTTCCTCAATATCAGCATTCTATGTAAGTATTAGTGAGAAATAATTTAGTAATGAGAAATAACTTCATCTATAAGTATCTTCAATGTATTTAGCATCATGTAAGGATTTTATAGACATTAGCTCATTTAACCTTCAAAGTTAAGACAATGGAATCAATAGATTCCTGAGATCAATAGTCATTGGAGATAAGTAATTGAGAGAAAGACCACTTCAGTTATAATCCTTTGCATCTAAAACAGTGATGGGGTACAGGAAATGCTACCTCAAAATAGGGCACCCTGGCATACTGAGTATCTTAAGCTGAAGAACATTAAGAAAACCACAGAAGCAGCCTCCTCCCTCCTAAAGTGAACCATAGAAACTGAAATTCGTCTTGCTCCTTTCTCCCCTGAAGCAGGACATAGAAATTAGAAATCCTCTCACCCCTTTTTCCCTGAAGCCTGCCATAAAACCTAGAAAGTTCACTCTCTGAACTTACCCTTCGCTCCTTCCCTGAAGACCCTCAGGTGACAGGTGTTCCACTGTATACTCAGAGGGAAGGAGTGTCATACAGAGAGGCCAAAAAGAATCTGAACACACAGGCTTGCTAAGTCCCCTCCAGTGCATTACCCTTACACATACCCTTTTGTCCTCTGATCATGCTTCTGCACAACTGCAGAACATAAAAATACAGTTTTCCCTGGGTCTTTGTTTGGTTCTTAATTTCTGAAGGCTCCCGTGCCACATAAAGCTTTTATTAAATAAATGTGTATCTTTTCTCTTGTTAATTTGTCTTTGTCACAGGAATATCAGCCATGAACCTTACGATGGGCGAGGAAAGAAATATTTTCTCTCCTACACTAGTGTCTGATACATAGTAGGTGCTCAATAAGTGTTTATTGACTGCAATGTGAATGTAGGAAGGATG
>NW_012148208.1:193485-197918 GCF_000956105.1 Propithecus coquereli | reverse complement strand
GGATGATCTACTTTACTCAAAGTCTAATGATTTAGATTTTAATCTCATCTAAAATATACCTTCACAGTGACATCTAGACAGGTGATTTACTAAATATCTGGGTCCTGTAGCCTGGCCATGTTGACATATAAAATTCACCATCACATCTTCCTTCTGGTATTTATGTCCTTGTATAATCCTCACCCTTAAATGTGACTTGATTCCAATAGAATATGGCAAGGATGATAGAAAGTCATTTCTGTGATTAGGTTACAAAAGACTTGCTAGATGACTATCTCTATTGCCTTACTGGGTTGCACATTATAATGAAGCAAGATGCCATGTGGAAAAGGCCCATGGTAAGGAACTGGGAGCAGCATTCAGTCTACAGTCAGCAAGGAAGGCCTGCAACCCAATAGCGTTCATAAAATTGAATGCTGCCAATAATCATTAAGTTAGCTTGGAAGAAGATCCTTTTCCTAGCTGAAACTTCAGATAAGATCTTAGACTTTTGGGTCCAAAATTGATTACAACCCTATGAGAGACCATGAAACAGAGAGCCTGTCTAATTCATGCCCATAGTCTTGACTCACAGAAACTATGAGATCACAAATGTGAATTGTTCTAAGCCATTCAATTTTGGAGTGATTTTTGTATGATAGATAACTAATATAGGAACTAAAATTAATATGGTGAGATATTGATCCGGGTTATTTGAAGATAACCAAATCCATGCTAGATAATTTAAACAGAAAGGAATACACTATAGATTACAGAGAGGTCAGAATTTTTGGAATCTGAAGACACATACTCTAAGCTTGCAGGAATTTCTCTGAGAAGCACCCTACAAATCCAGCCATGTATGAGAGCTGCTGCTGCTACCACAATAAGGAAGTAGCCAAGTCCAGAAGCTACCACCACAGTGGCAGGCTCCAGAGCCACACTGTCTCTGCTGAGATTTGTTACATTAAAAATTGATGCTCACACCTTGCCTTCCCCCCATGTTAGTCAGTTTTGCATCAGTGTCTTAAGTTGGTATATGTGATGGATGGGACCTAAACCACACAGCTTATTACTAGTGACAGGGGAAGTTAGAGGATGTCCTTCCTTCCTTTCTTCTTTCCTCCTCCTCCTCTTTTTTCTTCTGCTTCTCTTCTTCCTCCTTCTTCTACACATTGATTTTAAAATCAATGAATGACACAGATATCCACTTCAGCAAGAAATATATATACTCCAAATATCTAGAGAGTAGCACAAGTGACTATGTGATTAAATTCTTTACTATGGGTATCGAGCCCAATTTCTATAAGAATTTTCAGAAGGAATTCCAAAAAATAGTATAATATAGTAATCAGGAGCACAGAATTTGAGAGGGTCAAAGAAAGATTCAAACATCCCAGATTTGAAATTTACCAGCTATGAGATCTTGGACAAATGCCATAAACTCTTTAAGTCCTTGTTTCATCTCCCATAAAATGAGGAAACTATTTGTTACCTCTTAATCATCATGTGAGAATAAAAAGTGACAATATATTTCACATTATTAGCAGATGGCTGGCACAAGATAAATGATCAATAATAGGTGTTAACTCTAAGAACGTAACTGCGGTTTGAGGTTTAACAGTACAAGTTTAATGGAGAAGATGAGATTTAAGCTGGGCTTAAAACAAGAAGAACTAGAGTTAAAAATGGTGACAGGGAGGTCATTAAGACATTATTGCACAGTGTCCTAGCACCTTTCACAAAAGGTCTTGAAAAGCACTTAGAGTCTAGTGTTTCATAAATGGATAAATGGACACATTGAAACGTGACATGTCATCTTAGAATAGGTGAGTAATGGAGAAGGCAAAGTAGGTGACTCCCAGGTTGGTATTCTAACCACTTAACTGCATTTCTTACTTGGCTCCAAACTATTATTTAATAAAATTGGGAGGTTTTTTTTCTATCTTATATTAGCATCAGCATTGACATATCTATTAATAACATAAGCACTAAAGGAAGAAAATGAGATTAACAATGGCATCCTATCAGCTAGGTCTTCATCAAGTTATGAATAAGACGAGTCAATGTCAAAACAGTGCATGTAATCTTTTTTTTTGATTTCCAGATTGTATAATGATTCACAACAAACCAACATATAAAGCATAGATTGTGTTCATTAAAAAGACTGCACTTTTCTTTCATTTTAATCTTTCTCCATTATATTAATATCTATGATCTCATAGAACTAGTCTTCTGCCACCAATTCGTATATGAACACATTTGGGTGGTTATAATTATTTGCCTCCTGTAAATAGAAACTTATGTTAAAATGAAATCAATAGATTAAGGTTAATTATGTTCTATTTTCTTCTTATTTCCTAGGCTTGTGATACAATTACTAATTGAATCTAATGAAAACAATGGTTATCTCTTTAATCCACTTTAAAAAAAAAAAAAGCTGTCAAGCAAAAGCCCATTCTCAATTTAATTTTCTCTTGAAAGGTTTTGTCGTCACTACTGACTTCGGATCGAAATACTGTAGATCAGGAACCATGGATTGTTTTTACTGGAAGGGATTTTAAAGTTCTTGCTTACCAACCTTCATTCCATAGATGTGGACACCTGACCAAGGCTCTGAGAGACTCCTTGGATCTTGCCCAGTTTAGTAGTATACTTGTCAGAGCAAGCCAGGTTCTGCCATCCTGGTTCAGTGCTTTTCCATTTTAAGGTTGGAATCTGATATTTTTACCCATCCGATTTCTTATCACACTTCTTGCAGTTTGTTTGTCTTGCTCTTGTTTCATTTGTGGCTATGAGGATTAAATAAGATAACAATACAAGTGGCAGGAAATATGACACTTAATAAACATTAATTGTTCATTTCCTTTTTTAAAACCGTGTGTAAATATAATATCATAAATCACAACATGTTTACGGATACTTAAGAGAGAGCTCTGTGTTTCAAGAAATCCAGAAGGGAATGTTTTTGCAAAGGAAAAATCTTTTATCATGTAAATAACCATCCCATTTCCGTTTTGCCAACCTGGAAATTTATAGTGCTGTGAGAAGAGTTTGTTACTTCAGGATTGATAGAAAGCTCACTTAGCACACAAGTACACAAATGGCAAAGTTCATATGTAATTTACGAGCTCTGTCCCTGATGGATTAGGTATTGTCCCTGTGCATTCTCCAGGCACTACAAGCTATATGATCTGCCCTGAGATGAGAGGCCATGTGCGGATGCCGTACATCACCCTCTTGGGGAAGCAGAATTCATTATTGTGTAGGGTTGTTGCTCCAAGACAGGAGCTGGACAGGCTGGCAAAAAAGTCTACTTTTTCCAGCAGGATGAGATGACCATTGCATTTTTTTCTTCATGTCATTCTCATGGGGGGATGAAATCTGTTTTCCCTGAGAATCATAACATTATTACAGTAATATACTTGGGGGTCTCTAATGTGCAGAGTGTCATCTAAATCCATTGATTCCTGAAGTTCCCACTTTTCATTAAATGATTCGTCATAAATTACTGGGCATTCTTTGATGATGATTATGGCTTCCAAAAATGATTAATGTCTTTAAAACACATCAATGTGCTGTCTATACAGTTGTCTTCAAATAGTACTAAATTATTAGTACTAGTGCTCTGAGAAGGGTGTTCTTTCTGAGTTGTTTATTTAGTAGTGACTTAGAGTATTATAATACATTTTCTCTGCAATTTTGTAGCTGATCTTTCTTCTGGCCAGTAATGCTTATTTGTGAACTCTCTGATCTAGATGACAGGTGGATTCTGAATCTATGCAGTCAAGCATAGAAGTAGTATCATGCAGTAGTGAAGACACCATGCAAAAAATTCAAGTTCTCTCACTTACTAGTTATGCCAGCTTAGGCAAGAAGGTTGACTGCTCTGTGTCTCAGTTTAATCGTTTTATAAATTGAGCATAATTGCATCAACCTCATAGGAATGTTGTGAGGATTAAATGAATTACCACATGGAAAGCCCTTAGAACTGTACTTAATACTGTATGAGTGTTCCACCGTTATTATTTTGCAAATGTGTAAAATCAAGAAATTAGAAAAGGAATTTAAATCTTGTCATTCTTAGCAACTTGCTTGAACCAACTGGGCTCAGATTAGGTACATTTACCAACATTTCCCTGTGCCATGTGATCTGTTCCATAACTTAAAAGACTTCTCCATTATGAGATTTTCTCCACACATTTCCAATCAGGTATATAGACAAAGCAGAGGAACTCATGGGTGGTAGGAATCCTTTACATTTGTGATTATTTGTTATCCAGTCACATGAATCTCCTCCTTGTTCTGAGAACAGAGCTGATAGCTGGATACAAATTTTTTCACCTCCCTGGTAGCTTTAGGTGTACTGCAAAATTATCGTCATCTTTGAAGCATCGTAATCATCCTCTTTGCCAGATGTCTATTAGAATTTAAAAAAGAAACTTCTATCAACT
>NW_012148208.1:187585-192025 GCF_000956105.1 Propithecus coquereli | reverse complement strand
TTCATTTTTCCTTTTGACTTTGTGATTTAAAAGTAAGATTTAAAAACCAATCATGCAAGGAACAGGCACATATTAGACTCAACCTCAAAGGACAGTCATCTGTAACCACTGCATGAGAATAGAAATATGGCATTTGATATATAAAATTTATCCCTTCTTTTAAGGCACATCTTCTCTTTCTTCATTTGTATTTTTTAAAAATTTGACCTAATTTCATAGTTATATGGAAATGTTTTACTCCTGGAGCCCACCCTCATTCACATTAAAAATAACACAGGTTGGACATATTCCTTACTTTCTGTTGGTCCATTTATAATACTTGAACTACATTTCATTTTTTATTTTCCCAACAATTGCCAGGGGTAAAAATTAAATTAAGACACAAACTCCCTAGTGAATGAAAGGTAAGACCAATGATTAGTGCTTGATTTAGGGGATAATGAAATGAAGGCTAACAGGAGTTTTACCTGGTATTTATGGCACATGTCAAATTAATGGACTAGACAGAATTATTTCATTAACTCTCTGAAATGGTGTCTTTCTTTTGGAGTTCTGAGTATAACACACATGAGCACACACACCCTCCACACACACTCACACCCTCCACATACACTCACACACACAGCTGTAGTTCTAAAAATAAAGCTGTGTGTAGTCTTTCTTTGACTTGCCCCTCTAGGAATAAAGAACCCAGGGTCTGAACTCCAACATATGTGACAGTCTGCTTATGTAAGCAGCAGTCAGAATTGAAAGCAGTTCACATTTTTCATAGCTGCGTTGACTCCGGTACAAGCAATACTAAAAATTGCTTAACCAGTTTAGTAGTAATCTACAACTAGGCAACACCCAGGGAACAGACCCATTATTTTAACTAAGTAGATGTTTAAATAATCCTTTTTCCTCTTATAATCACACTTCAGACCTGCATTTAATGTGCTTGGCTCTCCCTATCCTTGTAGGAAGCGGATTGACTAAGGAGAACTACAGTAACTCTTTCATCTTAATAGAGATTAAAAAAAAGTTTTAGCTCAATATTTTTTCCAAAGTATTCATTACAAGAAAGTTCATTAACAAAAGATCCCCAAACCTAAACTGATTCATTATAAGCAAAATTTAGATGACTCCAATTCCAGTAAAACAGAACGAAGTGGATAGTCCCTAGAGGATGTTATGACAATGTATACACTAAAAATAACCAATCTCTCTCCATAGTCTTATGAAATTCTTTCAGTTTTGATCCAGATGTCTCCAGACCTCAACCCAGAAGCTAACTGTGTGCCTTTCACCATAATCAGAAATCACAGGTATTTAACCAGCTTCATGTGGGTCCAGCACCTGACTTCACGTATTAACAAAGGCTTCACTCAGGTGAAACAGGAGACCATGCTTGAATAATATTCTCTGTTCCCTGATTCAAACACTTGCGTTCCATTGCACATAAATTTTGTGAGACATTTGGAATTAATTTCTTTGATAGGAAAGACAATGAAATACTGATATAATAAACTGATTCAAAAGTACTGTGATTTGAATGATTAAAAACACAAAAGATATCTAATATTTCCCATCTTCCTTATTTTGTACTGGCTAACTCTAGACTAGACACCCTTTCTCTCTATTCTCACAAAATGTAGTGTCTATTTTGAATAGTGAAAGATTCAAAATCCCATGAGATCTATCTAAACCTGTATGACAAATTAATGAGATTCAGGACAATGGATTCTGACTTTTGAGACATAGCTGGCCCAGACTGCATGGATTGTGTGAACATGGAGCTTTTTTCTTCCTAGTAAGTTTCAAATATTTATGACATTACTACATTACTACAAAGATGGATGGCTATCTTCTTTCCTGACATCTGTCACAAAGCTGGTTAAATGCATGTGGCTGCTAATTGTGGTGAAAGGAACATAATTAGCTTCTGGTCTAAGGTTTAGAAACATCTGGCCCAAGACCTAAATAATCTCATTAAAAGACTTTGAATAGAGATTGGGTACTCTTAGGACACATGATGACAAAACATAGAGAATGGAAGGAGTGGTCAGTCTGACCATTAACTCCTCAAAGATCTGTTGATATCTCAACTCATGTTAGGCTTCCCCGCTTACTTCCCTAGTAGCAGTGTCCCCTGGTTGATCCACAGGCATTTCAAACGTGGCAAAACTTGTTTCTCAAGTTCAGGAACTGATTGTTTTGGCATGTAGGGTTTCATTTGAAGCTCTGTACAATAACTGCAAAAATAGAAAATTTAAATCGTCCTCTGACAGTTAAATCTTGATACAAACAAAACAAGGATTAGAGAAATGGCCCCCTCAATCACTACGTATAGGAAAGGTTATCATGGATTTGACTGTGCTTAGACTGCTACTATTAACCATTTGAATAATCGAATCAACTTTCCTTTTTCTAATTTGATTTGACTGTGCTCAGTCTGATACTATTAACTATTTGAATAATAGAACCAACTTTCTTTTTTCTGATTTTTACTCACCATTCTTCCTAGCCTTAGCATTTGTGTTTTTACCCCTAAGTGAAATATTGGTCACAAATTTCTTTCACACATCAATTTCTACCATGCCAAACAAATAAACCTTTCCAGAACACAATTCTGTTGCCTATCATGTAGGAGATGTTCAGTGTTCAGTAAATGTTTCCTACATCAAGGAGTGGATGAAACATAGAGACTCTGAAGGCTTCTTAAAGATGCCTGGGGGCTGTTTAAGTTCCTTCAAAGATGGTGAAAGATGTGGTGACATAATCTTTCCCCAAAAGTGTAAGGGATTTTACACAATAGTCAGTTGCTCTAAAGAAAAAGGTCAGATGAATCAGAGTTCTGTTTCAACACCCTCAGGGTATCGTGATAGGCTACTTTCCATCTTTCTCAAAAGAAGGCACTATCTAATGTAATTAACATACCCTGGTATGTGTCTCTTCCCTTGGATTTGGTGGGTTGATGTGGTGTGGGAGGTTGAGGTTGTGAAGATTTAATTGTATGTTTTTATTTAAAAGACCTGTTTTTATTAAAATAAGGCATAAACTCTAGTTAATAAAGGAAGCATCCTATCTTTCTCGAAGTTACAAAGACAAAAGAAGAAAAAAATAAAAACTCAAGACAAGAGTCTATGACACATTACTAAAATACAAAGTGGAATACATAACTCTTTTTCCTAGGAAAAGGCAAAATAAACTAAAATTGGATTATACTCGAAGATGAACCATACTTGAATTCTCTTTGTGATTTCTTGGAGTAGTTTTGTTTTATTTTATTATTTTATTTTATTTTACTTTACAGGAAGTTTCTAATTTGGAGAATGCAAAAGCAAAAAAAAGAAAGTAAGTCAAATTCACTTTGTAAACTTTATCTTCCCTTAGTTCTGTAGTGTTGAATATGAATATTTTAGTGGGCTTCCTGCCAGAACAATTTTTTTTTTAAACTGTCATGTACAAATCTAAGTGTGTATTACCCTGCTACCATTTCTCTGTTTATGCTGATGCATAGGAAATGTGTTGTGACATTCCTGTAGACAGGGATGTGAAAATTAAATTTCCAGAAGAAGAAAGCTGTGTTTAAACTCAGCTCAGATTAAAGTGGTAGCCTTCATGAAAACATATTTCCATCGGTGACCTATAAATCTGAAGAATTTTTCTAATCCACATAAAAATGTGTTTGCAAAGAGGTTTGGGTTATCTAGGTCAGGCCTGGCTTTACATTGAGCACATCCAGCTGCCAGAGGACGTGACATATACATGTTGCATAAAGTAATGGGATTTTAACTAATAAGCAGGCAATACACAGGGGCAGGAAGTTGGTTTATGGGGAAATTTCCAGACTGGATGCTGACGATACAGAAAAATGGCTTCCTTGAACCCTGAATTGGTCTGAGGCCAAACTGTGAATTACATGAAGTTTTCTCTGGGTGTTCTCTTTTTCAGCAGCCCTTGCTTTATCCCGACCCAGGAACTCTGTGCTTGTCATGTTCTTTCCTCTCTTTCTTGCTCAAAGCTGTCTCCTAGTTAAGGATATAAGACACATTCATAGTAAGTAGGTAACTGGATGAGTAACAGCTTAGGGCATCTGCCAGGCAGGGGTAGTTGTACTTTAGCCACAGTTAACTGCCTAAAATACAACACTGGCATGTTAAGCACGAGCTGGAGTAAAGGAGGGGTAGTGGCAGAGCCCTTCTCAGTCTTGCCGCCCCATCTAAGAGGCTGTTTATTCTTTCCATGGATAAAGACTTCACGAATTCCGTGGCAAATACTTAAACAAAATTGTAGCTGTGGGCTTGGTTTATGCTCCCACAGATTATAAAATTCTAAAACATGGAGAGGCAGAAGGAGGATGAATTAAAGAGAAAGTGCCTGATGCTGCTCAAATTACAATTTTTCCAACATAAAGCGAATCAATGAAGGTGCTCCTCAGATTACAACCAACTAAAATAA
>NW_012148208.1:173091-186453 GCF_000956105.1 Propithecus coquereli | reverse complement strand
GGGTCTTCAGTGACTGTGTACTTCCTACTGCATTGCACTGTAAGTCGTATGTCTGGTCATCTCTATTTTTATGATGGTGATATTCCTCAGTGGGTTCAGATGGTATCAGATTGATCAGTCTAGCACAAAGTTGCCCATTAGCCTTTCAACTAAAGGCGTTAGCAGCCATCAGTGATTGCTTCCTGTACCTATTGTTTTATTAAGAATTATATAATGGTTATATTCAATTTGCATCATTCTTTCTGTATTTATTAAAAAGAATTATTTGGAAAAGAACTTTCCCCATTAACTATTTGGTTTTCCTGGAATACATTCATGTAAAAATGCCTCATCTTTTTTTCAGGTTTTATGAATATTAGTTTCTTCATATTGCATGGACATTTTCAGACCAAGGTTATACTTATATTAACTGTAATTTGCCACCTAGGGTTAGGGAATTCAAGATTATAGGTAAACTTTAGTTAGAGGTACAATGAATTTCTGCTCTCAAAAGCATTGCATACATTCTAATTTCTGTTTGATTAAAATATTACTTGTTAAAATCTAGAATTAAATATCTGTTTCTTTTATTTTTCTAGGTCATTCCGGAGATTTACGTCTGAAAATAAAATATTTGGTTAGTGATTCATAAGGTTACTCCTAAAATGATATATTCTGTTTCGCTAAAAGTTCTTTTCTATTGCTACTGCCATAAAGCAACCATAAGTGATTAATGAAAGTCAAATTGAGTTGTCTTTGAATTCTATGGATGAAATTAAAACAAAGAAATGTGGCTCAATTCTAACTTTAAGTGACTAAGACAAAGAAGTCATTGATTTATTCGGAATAGTTTCCTTTTATATTTAAAAAGAATAATTCCCTTTGGTGGTCTGTTGGCTGATTATCTTCTAGCTCTCCACATTTAGCTTGGCTGGTCTATGGTCAAGGTGACCTGTTAGAAATCTTTTCAGACCTATGAATCTAGGAGTAAATAAAAAAGAGAAGAAAATGGTTTTATTACAAAAGAATTCCACAGCATTTCACATGCCAGATCTTCACTTTAGTTTTTGTGATATCACATCCACAGTAATAATAAAGCCAATGAGTTTGATTAGTATTTTCATTCTAAAGTAAAAATCAAATTCTAATAATTGCTTTTAGAAAGTTAATAGATCATCTCTCTTCTTCCTTTGTATAATATAGGGAGTCAGTAATTACAAAACATTCGCAATAGTAAAACATCAGGGTTATCTAGTCAAGAATGCATTTTTTATGCAGTGTGTCAAATTTATGGGTTCCCTTTCTCCTTCCTTTTCCCTAGCAGAGCTTAGGAGTCAGGTGTTCATCTCCATTTCCCTCTTTTTTTAAAACCAATTTCTAGGCAGGTTCTGAAAAGCTCATCTGACCAAGGTGATAATCTTCGGTGGTGCATCTTCCAAGGATATCTGCATTTTAATCAGGTTTGATACTCTTCCAGCAGTATCTGGTTCTGAGTCTATCTCATTAGTCAGGATCTTCTAAAGAACTGGTTGTTAAATATTTTGAATATCAACCCTGATTTGAATAGTGCATAGTCTTAAGTAACAGAAAGTAAGGCAAAACTTGATTTTCCACCTAGATCCATTCTCGGAGCAGTCTGTTCTGTTTGTGCATACAAGACTAGATATGTTTCCATCCTAACATAATTCTTGCTAATCAACTGCATTTCCTATAATCAAAACGTAAGAGCAAATAGTGACATTTTTTAAAAACAACACAGCAGTCTGAGTTTGTGTCCATGCTAAGCTTTAGTTGTCTTATTTAAAATTTGTTTTATCAATGTATGGATACAGCACGCAGAATGATTAACCTTTGGTAAGTAATTTAGAAGTAATTCCAATTCTTCATTTGGTGCAGGTCACTTCATCACGTGTCCAGGCCCTGCTTGAGGTGTTGGGAAGTCAAGGCTGGTCCTTACACTCAAGAATCTTTCAGTTTCTTGAAACTATCAACAGTTCAATGTTCTCTCTACATTTAATAATCTTGTTCAAAATGTTAGGGAATGTGGAGGGTGGGGACCTTTAACTTACAAATAAAAATAAGTGGTTATGAATTCAAAGAAGCTACTTCAAAGACTAAAGTAATCATAAGCTATCAAGAGGCACTTGAGTGCCAGCATTCCACCATATATGCCTGGGTGTTTTTGTAGCTCATGGAAATAAATGGGCAGCCCACAGGACACTTAAGGGTTATTTACGAAGGACTAGAACTCCCCGTGACAGGCCACAGAGCTTTCTTTTTTTTTTTTCTGAGACAGAGTCTCGCTTTGTTGCCTGGGCTAGAGTGAGTGCCGTGGCATCAGCCTAGCTCACAGCAACCTCAATCTCCTGGGCTCAAGTGATCCTCCTCCTGCCTCAGCCTCCCGAGTAGCTGGGACTACAGGCACGCACCACCATGCCCGGCTAATTTTATATACATATATATATATTTAGTTGTCCAGCTAATTTCTTTCGATTTTTTTTAGTAGAGACGGGGTCTCACTCTTGCTCAGGCTGGTTTCGAACTCCTGACCTTGAGCGATCCACCCGCCTCGGCCTCCCAGAGTGCTAGGATTACAGGCGTGAGCCACTGCGCCCTGCCTTGGACTCTGTCTTGATCACATGGATGCCAACTATATTCATCCACACCTTCAGTCAATTAATCGAACATTTGTCCATCAGTTCTTCTATTTATTCATCCATCCATTCGTTTATCTATCCCTCTAATAACCACGTTATATTGTCCACTATTGTATGTTGATCTACGGACAAAGAAGGTATAACTGTATTATAGATTATTTTTAGTTATAAATTTTGCCATAAACCTTCTCAAATATTCTATTTCTTAAAACTGCCTTTCTGTGAAATGTGTTGTTTTATCTTGTTTTGTTAACTTAAGAGTAATAGGCAGGTAATCACTGACAGGGCAGCAAACAATCTTGGCCTTAGGTTGAGATGCTTCTGATTACTTTGTTGGATAAGAAAAATGAAAGCATTTACAGTTTTGATATTTCTCAGGTTCTTGAGTGACCATATATGTTTGGTGTGAGTGTGTGTATGTTTCCAGGAGGTTTGGCTGACGTTTCATCAGTAGCAGTTGAGTCACAGGACATTTCCTAGGGATTAATGCCATGCTAGGAAGAGTTGATGGCCTGAGACCAAGACTGTCGGTGCCACTATAAATTGAAGGGAGCAATTCAGGGCCACAAGTTGTAGGCTTGAATTTTATGGGTGTAGTAGCTTCATTTGGAAGGCTCAGAGTATTTCTAAGCAATTAGTGCCCTGCATATCAACCCATAATATTTCTTTCTCATTTTAAACACTACTGTTTGGTTGTGAATTATATAATTACTTAAGAATAGTTCACTGTATCTGAAGAAAGGCAGTCTGTGAAGTTTAGTGAGATGAAGATGGAAAAGTGCATCACAGCTATCATCCACAGCACATGATTTTATTGGACACTAATAATGAAATTGTGAAGAGAGCCTCAATAAAACAGGAGAAAATATATAGGGAAATAAACTGTAGGAGTGACATTAACTCCTAAGCAATCTGTTACAAACTCCAACACAAAAAAAAGGAGCCATTTTCTTCAATTTCAATTCAAAATGGTATTTCTACATGACGCATATTATATTAATAGCATTTCAGCCCTAAAGAGGATTGGGACCTGATGAAAAACTTCCATAGGCTGTATTTAGCTGAGGATTTGTGCCTGATGTTTTAATCCATAAAGATATTCGCAGAGCTCAACAACACGACTGTATTATATAGGTTAAGACAAAATGTATCAGGATATGTTGAGTGCCAGAAGCATGATATTTTTAGTTTATCTAGTGCATTTCCTTCATTTAAGATTTTTATCTAAACCTACATCTGTGTTATTAAAAGAGACTACATCTGTAAAATAAATGTATGATAAATTGCATGCTTAGGACTTTACAACTAAAAAATTGGCATAGCTTAGGTGACAAGGGAAATTAATCTGTAATTCATGTTAATTGTATTTTCAGCATTATAAACAGGGAGAATATTCATAATATTAATTTTAGTAAGTTAAAGTAAATTTTAAAATCTTTAAATTTATTTTGGCTTTAGTTTTATGACAAAAAAGTGAGAAGAACAAACTTTCTAAAATCTATGAATTGGAGAAAAGCCAAGATTAAGTTATGATTTAAGTAAAGATAGTTTAAAGAACAGGGTTTTCATATTTTATATCAGAAAGTAAAAAGAATAAAAACAAAGCAACATTGAAAAGATAATAAAAAGGAAACAACATATTTGGAGATTTAGAAATTTTTCAAATTATCAGTATAACTGTGATAGACTATTCCATAAGAAAGATTTGGGAAAAAAAATGGTATTTGTTAATTAAAGAAGTAAGGGACCAAGTAAGGTCAGAAAACATAGTTAGTAATAAAAGGAATATTAACTTCACCCACACTGCTGTAAAATTACTTTAAAAATAAGTCCTCTTTATATATGGGTTTGTTAAGATTCATTATCAAAGGAGAAATCCATTGGGAGAGGAAGGCGTTTTTAGGGCCTTCTAGTCTACCACTGAAATTGCCATTGGTTTGAAACCTCCCTTCTCTCATGAATTCTAGTCAATATCACTATTTGGCCAGCCTCTTCAGTATAAACATATAAATATTTCGGCTTAATTTTTCAAGACCTTATTCTTTTTCTTTATTGGTCTGATACCTAATACCTTAATTTCAAGATGGCAAATTATAAAGTCACAAATGTATTTACCATTCTGGTATTTTCAGGAACCATGCATTTAATTAAAAAAATTTGTTTCCCAAGAGCAGGTAATTTAACTGTGGCTACACTGGACTACATGAAGAATGCCAGAGGGAAGTCCTATTCACACCTCGACGCTCACTTACAATATGGGAATAAACTCCCTGAGCAAAGGCTACCTGCTGCAGTGGTGTGGCACCTCTTATAAAGCTTTCTGAATTCAACGTTGAGAACACTCAGAATTCTAATGAATCTTGGGGTCTATTAGTTCTTTAGGGGAGTTCTTTCTAGGATAATAATTGCCTGTTGAAAATTAATATGGTCAGAAGTATCTACATTAGAATCACTTAGAAGCTGATTAGAAATAAAAATTGTTTTTTTACCTCATCCTCCCCTCTGCATTTCAGGGGCAGTTGGAGTCTCTGTTTTTATGCTGGATACTACATATTTAGGCACACTGATGTTTGTGATCCACTATACAGTTCATGCATGTTTTGATAGTCTATTGCTGCAAATGAACCACCTCAATACTTACTGGTATAAAGCAACATTTTGTTAGGCTCATAAATTTTGCAGGTCAGGAACTCAGTCAGAGTACTGTTTCATTTGGGAAGACTTGAGGACTGGGGAGAACTTAAACATCTGGTGGTTGTAATCATTTAGAGGCTTCTTCATTTACATGTCTGGCACCTGGTCTGAGTTAGGCTGGGCTCAGCTGGAACTGAAAACTCTAGTAGAGAACCTATAGGTGGCCTCTCCATGTGACTTCAGCTTCTCCCAGGCTAATGGTTGGGTTTCAAGAAGGAACAACATGCAAGGAAGCTTCACACATCACTTGAGGAAGTGTCTAGAAATGAGTATCCCAAGAGACCAAGGTAGAAGATGCAAGGCTTCTTCTGATCTAGTCTTGGAAATCACAAAGTATCTCTTCCATTGCATTCTACTGTGACGGTGAGTCACTAAGATCAGCACAGGTTCAACAGGAGGGGAATTAGACTCCATTTCTTGATGGAAGAGTGGCAAGGTCACATTGCAAAAGAACAAGTGGTATGGGAGATATGGTTGTGGCCACCTCTAGAAGAAACAACCTAGGCATGTTGCCCAATTCAACTGATGCATTTCTTGCCACTTAGGACTCAATTACTTCTGTCCTTCTAAATGTTCTCTTTGTAGGGTAATATTTGAGAGATCACAAATAAATAAAAAAAAATATGTTAGACTATACACCAAATGGATAATCTTCATAAAATAAAATTATCCTGGTGTCTCCTCCTCAGTTTCAAAGCTTCAAAGGTCTCCCATTTTCTACAGCAGGGGCTATAAACTGGTACCTCTGTAATTAAATTGATTTGTCTGGGGCCATATGGTGTTTGAAAAATCAGGAAATTTTACATTAAAATCCATATATTTATATGCTCTTAAAAACATGAGGGAAACAGCCAATCCTGGACTCAAAGTCTCAAATAACTTTGAGAGAGCTGAGTGCCATGGCTACCCTTTGGCTGGGGAGCTGTCCTTCCTGCCCACTACAGAATTCCCATTGCCTTCTTGACCAAATACATTTCATTTAGTTAAGTTACTTATTTGACTCCTGTAGATATTTATACTTGCAATATTGATCTACTGGGTTATGTCCAAATTCTTCCACCTGGTACACAAGGACCATTCAAATTTGGTCTCACTCACCCATCCAGTTCTACCTCTTCCTACCTTATATCCAGAATTGCCCTCTGGCTTCAACGGTCTCAATCCGCACCTTAATTAAACATGTTCCATTTATTCTCTACTATAAGCTAGTGTACATAGCATTGCTGCTATATTTGTACATTTTCTTTTCCTTCTACCTTTTCAAACTATCTCCATTCTTTAAGCTTCCATTCTGGCCCTGCCTCTCCTACAAGTCCTCTGGGTCACAATGATCTCTTCCATCAGGATGGTATCTGAATCACTCATTTTACTGCTTTGTGTTGTTATAGAAGTGCACTGTATATATTCATATCTTATTTCTTCAGCTCAATTCTAGATTCTAGAGCACAGGAGGCCACTTTAACCTTCTTTTTCTATACTCAGAAGAATGCCTATAATGGGGGCTATCCAAAATTCATGTTAGAGGGATCAAAAAAGGGAAGAGAAGAGATGGAAAGGAAAAGACAGAGAAAATAAATCTGTTTTTAAATACAAAAACTAAAAAAAACAAAAAACAAAAAACAAGCTGCAAAAACTAGCTTCTAGCAGCCTGACCCTGTGATAAAAGATCTTGTTTCAAAGAATAATATCACAAAACCAGCTCACTGAAATTTAGGTACTTTCTGAAATCCTGTAGGATGGTTACTCTGACTTTAAATATTAAGTTATTCATACAAATAACTCATAGTCTGAGCTATGAATTTAGCGTATGTTTTAACCATATCTGTGAGAGGATTTAAAGGAATATTTGCACCTCTTTTGCACTATGCATGGAGGGATAGGCCTTGCCTATCCCTCCTTCCCCCACAGAATATGGGAATGAAGAAGAGTGGATAATTGAAGCAGTGGTTTAAAGTAAAAAGGAGTGAAAGTGAAAGGAAAAGTCACTGGACTGGTGGCCAGGTGATTTCTGTGGGTCACAGTATCACCATCTGTAAAATAAGAAGCTTGGATTGAGTAATCCATAAAGTTTTGTCCTCTTTTAACGCAATGTATGTTTCGGATTTAAATAATGAGGCCCCTTTTACAGGGGCTGAAAGGGAAGTGCTGCTTTTGAAAAGGTTTCATTTAGCTGCAAGCAAATGGATGCCACGTTCCAAAGCTTTTACTAAAGCATGTATAGAACAATTTTGACATAAATAATTCATGTTGAGGAGACCTAAGCTAATGAAGCTCAAAATGCCAGGGATGGAAACCTTAGTTTAACAGAGACAGGTGAGGTGATAACCACATAGAATCATAGCACTTTGGAGTTAGAAGTGGCTTTTGTAGCTAATACGCTATCCTTTTATTACCAAGGGAGAAACTGAGTCCCAGTGAGGTTCCATGGCTTTCTTAGGGACACACTGGTCAGTGGCATTCTTGATTTTTATTTTGTTAAATTTCTATTTCTATTTTATTTTATTCTGTTTCTTATATAAAAAAGCAAATCTTTAAGAAAAGAAATATTTATGACCTAGCCAATATAATGCCTTAACAGACTAAATAAAAATATAATGAGTATTAAATAGCATCTAAACTTCCTAAATCCTGTAATATCTGGTAATCTGCATGTAACATTTATCTCTTTTTGTAGATCAAAATGATGATGATTTTCTTTTGAGTAATACCATAGATACCCTTCAAGGAAAAAAACTGCAAGGAACTTCCTATCAGGTAATACGAATAATCAAACTTTACAAGGTGTTTTGTGAAAATCATCTTGTTAATGAGCTCCATAATCTGTTATATGTATTGTACGACATTTAGACAGCCTTGTATCTGTTTTGTATTTAGTTATTATAGGTTGTTTTATAATTGATATGCGTATGTTTCTTTGAATTAGAATATGAATGAAAAAATCAAATGATGAGATAATAAACCATTTTGATTATGCAAAACATTGTACTCTATAGCCTTTTGATAAGTAACTCTGGCGTAGTAAATTAACATACTGAGGTGTTCTTTGACAAGAACTAGGCTAAGTGCTTACAATATATGGCAACTCTCAGTGTGGGGCGTGTGCCTTGTGCTTTTACATTTGATATAAAAACATATACTGTGATTCCTGACCTATCCCTTTAAAAATTACATTAATTATCCCAGCAGTTTGGGAAATTAAGAATGCCTGAATGTTGATGCTCCCTAATAACAATAATATAACATTAATTAATTGCCAAATACTTGCCATTCACCCCATAACAAGAAAGAGCATATGAGTAAATAGCGCCAACTCAGGAACCAGACTGATTTTTTGGTATTTTTCTGACAGCCATGAGGATCACTTTAATGATTCTGATAGTTTTATTAGAAAGTTTAGAACTGATCTTCCTTGCTGCAGTAGATTGATCAATAGGCAGAGGGTCAATAGAGTATGAATTGTGAAGCGCTGATTTGGTGAGGAAAGAGAGCCTGCATTCCTATATCCAACCCGATTTCTGAGGGTGTCAAAGGGCTCCGATGAATTAGACAGTGGAACATAACTTTTGATCCACTATGGCTTCAATTGCTGTGAGTTGCTCTGATGCTGCCAGAATGATCACCTGTGCTACAAAGCATGCTAACACATTGGCTGAGCTCCGCCTCCAGTGGGTTCTCCCAGAGTGCATGGATGAGAGCTCTGTAATCAGACATGGCTGAGTTTGAATCTTGGTTTGGCTCTTAGTAGCTCTGTGACTTTGTGCAATTTACCTCGTCTCCCTCTGCCTCAGTTTTCATCATCTATAAGACAGGTCTATTAGAAACCTCTATCTCAGGGCTGTCATGAGGATTCAATAAGGTATTTCATTAAAGCACTGAGTTCCATGTCTGATATTTAGGAGATGGTTAAAAAAATTCAGTTGTCATTGCTCTTTTCTCCTTCTCTTCTCCCTCCCCCTCCTCTTCCTCTTCCTCTTTGCAAAGGCTTAATGACACTTTCGCAAGCATGGCTGATTATATCTCTAAACTACGCAGTCTCATTTTCCTAAATTCAGATGAGACCTCAGATATAATATCTAAGTGAAGCATTGTCTGATAGCCAGGAAAAAATAACGGCTGGTTTACTGGAAGAACTCCCCAGATACGCCTTATACCAAAAGAAATCTTTCTTCAGGTGGTTAGTAGAAAAATAGAACCATCTCTTAAAAACAAGAAAATCATGTAGAATGTCTTAGAAGAAAATGGTTAAAGACAAATCTTTACCCTAAAACCAATGCTTTGGGAAGTTTTAATTGGCCAAGAAATGGTGCTTCTAGAATGGTAATGATTCTATTTTACCATATAATTTATCACTAATGATTAGCTAAAGGAATTCATACCCAGTGACAGACAAGCAGGAGCCATCTAATCTAGAAATTCTCTTTTGAGGGCAGGCACTGGTTGTATCTATCTTTAATAACTCTGTTCTTATTCATAGTAGGCATTCAATTGAATTTAAGTAAGAAACATTTATCTGTATGACAGAATACTTGGGTCTAACAAGAAGCATTATACAAAATAGTGATTTAATAACTCCTTGTGACTGAGAAGAAGTGGATGCGATTTACCCTTTAAAAGATGGGAAGTGGCGAACCATTCTCAGGTGGAGAAGCAAATCTGGTGTGAAGAAGAAATTTGCTTGTCTGTGGGCATGAGAGTGGACTTTGGCACTGACCTTGGCCTCCCATCAGTGAGCAAATAACTATTAGGGCAGTGTTTTTCCAAGCGTACCCTGTAGACTGTCGATATCAGACTCACTTGGAGGACTTGTTAAAAATGCAGACTTCTGTGCTATGCTCCTCTCCACCCGCATTGTCATGACCGGGAATTGGTGTCGTTATGTGAATCTCTGGAAGGTGCTTAGTACATGAGCCATGAAACTCTTGGAATAGGGACAGTTGGTGGTATCTTACTCTGTTTTGTGTTGCTATGAAGGAATATCTAAGACTGGGTAATTTATAAAGAAAAAAAGTTTTTTGGCTCATGATTCTGATGGCCAAAATGTCCAAGATTGGGCATCTGCATCTGGCGAGGGCTTCAGGCTGCTTCCACTCATGGTGGAAGGTGAAGGGGAGCTGACCTGTGCAGAGACCACATGGTGAGAGAAAAAGTAAGAGAGACGTGGGAGGTGCCAGGCTCTTTCTAACAACCAGCTCTTAGGGGAACTCTATTGGGAACTAGTAGAGTGAGAACTCGCTCACCCCTGAGGGAAAACGTTAATCTATTCATGAGAGATTCACTTCCATGACCCAAACACCTGCCATTAGACACCACCTCCAACATTGAGGATCAAATTTCAACATGAGGTTTGTAGGGGACAAACATCCAAACCATAGTCATGGGCACTTGTCCACAGATGTGATGCCCCATGCATTTTCACTTTATAAGTCCAAACTTGGCTCAGGTGTGGTCCTGGAAGACAACAGCCTCCTGGAAAAAATGAAGTTGATTTTTGTTCCTTATTATGGGAATGATATACATTCATTGTAGAGTTCTTTTAAAAACTATCCAAAAGTAGAAAGGATTAAAAGAATGAATGATGTCTTAGGGAATATATTTTCTCATAGCCATTTTCTGAATATTAGTAACATGGTATAAAGTTCATAGAATGTAAATCATTTTAGTAGCTATAATTACCATACAAAAATACCTACAAAACATATTTTAGACACTAAAAATGTTCAGAATAAAAGATTTAAACAACTGAATTTCCAATCAGAAAGTACTCAAGAAGACAGGTTTCCTTCATGGAAAGGAAATGGGAGGAAAGGTCTCGGGCATGGAAGAAGGTACAAGGAACCAAGCAACTGGGGCAGATGTTCATGGAATGCTTTCTCTGGTACTTGCTTTGCCCCATGCATATATCTGCATACTTGGACTGGGATAAACTTGCTGGAGAACCACGCTTGCAGGAGAAGTGCTGATAGGGAGAGTTTGAAGCAAAGCAGTCTGCTTAGTACTGTGATCATTACACCAACCATAAAGAACATCTTGGGGAAACTCATCTCACAGCATTTATTTTTGTATCCTTGTTCTTGTTTGTTCTTCTCTGGCAGCATTCAGTTGATGGTTCAAACCTTTTGTAGCATATTGAAAAGGGTATAAAATATGCAGTAATACAGACTTTGGGCTAATATATTTTCAAAAATGTTGCATGCCTCATTTCTCACGTAAATTCTTAGGCTGCATTCAGCCTTCGGAGTGTCATTCATATTCATGATAGAAAAGAGGGATAACATTTATTACCTTCAGTGCTGGTGATATTAAGCACTATCAAGCACCCGTACCTAGGACTGAACCGAAACGTTTTCTCCCTGAGCTCCTTTAGTGAGGGAAAAGTGTTGCTGAGTGAATCAATTAATTAAAAACACATGTATGTGTGTATGTGTACATATACATGCATATATACATACATTCCCTAAAACCCTTAGGTTCCCTTCTATGGAAGCTATTAAAATACGAAGGCTTAGATCACTCCAGATACATTTCAATCAATTTCTTTCTTGATGTTCTTTACTATGGATACTGCAAGGTTAAGTATTTGAATTTTCAGCCTCCTCATAGTTAGGGCTGGCCATGGAAGCCAGTTCTGGCCAATGAAATATAGGCAGAAATTCCAAAGAAGACTTTCTTTCCCGAAAAAAAGGGCAAAGTTTCATTATGATAAAGCTTGTCCTTTGCCCTCCTTCTTGCCTGGAGCTGGATATGATACCTGGCAAGTTGGCAGCCATCTTCCAACCATGAGGCAAAAGGCACCCATGGAGGATGGTTGGAGCAGGCAAATGCATGGAGCCTGGATCACCAATGACAGTCCTGAGGAGCTGCACCAGCATTGAATTGCCTATGTCTGCAGCTTGATTTTATGGAAATGTAAGCCCAATACTTGTTTAAGCCACTACGGTTGGGTTTTCTGTTTCTCAAAGCTGAATACATTCCTAACCAATACATCTTGTCTTTAAAACAGTCACTTCTGCTAATGCTGAACTTTAACTGCTCTCGCTAAGCAATCAAAAAAAACTGTCCACAGAGTTGGATAGTGTCTAGACTCACCTTTGATTGTGCAACCTAGACTAGCTTTCTTCAGTTCACATGCCATGTAGTCAACATCTAGAGTTGGTCATTTAGTCCCTAAGATGAAAATTGGATTATTAACAAAATATTAGCTATATACAGCCCATTGGCTATATATAGACTTAAAATTATGTCCAGTGCACCACCTCATTGTTAGGAAATATGGACCAAAATGAAACTGCTTTTAGCTGAGCTTAACTAAGGTCATGTCACTGGGTCACTGGAAAAATACTTTAAGGTTATGCTGTGATTTGTTAACAAGCAGGAGAGACAGGTCCCTCACTAGGTTTTATCAGATAAATTTGGGATGGTTCTAAACAATAGTGTGAACAATAAATAAGGCAGAAATGGAAAAAAGGAGAACAACAACAGATTATTCAAATAGTACCTGCAAGTGTCAACCAAAGGATAGTCCTTATGTATGAATAGAGAACCTAGAAATAAATCCACATGGCTATAATGAACTTATTTTCAACAAACCTGCCAAGAACATATGGTGGAGAGAGGACAGTTTCTTCAATAAATGGTGCTGGGAAAACTGGATATCCATGTGCAGAAGAATGAAACTTCTAGATCCTTATCTTTCACCATATACAAAAATCAAATCAAAATGGATAAAAAACTTAAATCTAAGACCTGAAGCTATGAAACTACTGAAAGAAAACATTGAGGAAATACTTCAGGAAATTGGTCTTGGCAAGGACTCCTTGAATAATACCCTCGAAGGACAGGCAACCAAAGTGAAATTAGACAAATCATATCACACCAAGATAAAAAGCTTCTGCACAGCAAAGGAAACAATCAAGAAAGTGAAGAGAATGGGAGAAAGTATTATAAACTACCCATTTGACAAGGGATTAATAACTAGAATATATAAGTAGCTCCAACACTCAATAGGAAAAAGTCAAATTAATTGATTAAAAAA
>NW_012148208.1:170165-171882 GCF_000956105.1 Propithecus coquereli | reverse complement strand
GGCTTTAGTTGCTGTTAAAGAACATAGAATGTTAATGTGGAATCCACATCTTTTGCTTCTGGTGAAGTGAAATTAAAATTATACTAGATTTTCTCATTTCCATGTCCAAAGTTATACTGCATTTATGATAAGTGCACTTTCCCTTTTAAAGCAAGGAAAGTAGTTTAAGCAACCTTCCGTTTTAACTATTATTCAAAGAGGAAATGGTTCTAAGAAATGAATTTGATGAATAAACTATACTTTCCGGTCAAATTCCAACTCCAAATATATGTGGGTATCTTCCTTTTTGATCACTTTAAAAGACTGAGAGGAATTTTTTGGTATTCCTTAGCATTATCTTCGCTCACTTTTTCAAAGGAATTACGCAACTCAGAAAATGGCTAGTAAACACATTCTTGTAATATACACTGTGCCAAGCACTGGGTACTAGGTGGCATCCTGAGAGCATATCACAAACCTGAAAACGTGGGCCCAGTCCTTTAAGAAACCACAGGCTGCACCCAGTGGCAAAATAAAATCCAGTCACTTATTACTTGCTTCAGTCACTTCAGCTACTCCATCAGTTTTCTGTTTCAAGCTTCTTGTTCCCGGCTATAACTTGTGGGCTAGAGCTCCACGCTTCTGCTTGAGTCGGACTTTATAGCAACCAAACTTGCTTTACTTTTATATGAGTCCGACCCTTGACTTTGGACTTGTCGCTTAAGCTCTCTGTACTTCCATTTCCATTATCAAAATGGTGATAATAAAAACTTCTTGTGATTGTTATAAATATTAAAAGGAGCATATGTATACTGTTCTCAGAAGATTTTTAATGAAAATTCATATCTTCCTCTGTTTAAATGCCCCTTAATCCCGTTGTAGGCCCTCCTCAGAATAAAATTTGAAATCCCTTGTGTCTTAGTTCTTTTGGGTAGCTATAAAAAAATACCTTAGACTGGGTAATTTATAAACAACAGAACTTTATTGCTCAAAGTTCTGGAGGCTGGGAAGTCCGAAATCAAAGTACCAGCAGATTCAGTGACTGGTAAAGACTTGCTCTCTGCTTCAAAGAGGATGCCTCACATGGCCTCACATGGCAGGAAGGGAGAAGGGAGCTTCCTTCAATCTCTTTTATGAGAGCATTAATTCCATTCGTGACTTTGCTCTCATGACTTATTCACTTCCCCCAAAGCTGCACCTCTTAAGGCTGTCACATTTGGCATTGGGTTCCAACATACAAATTTTGGGGCAACACCAATATTCAGACCATAGCACCCTTTTATGTCTGTTATAAACTCCATCAAATGCCCTTTGCTGCAGTCTTGACATGCCCTAGGTAGAAACTGTGTTTGATACCAGGTATATAGATTTTTTCAAAGGAAGTAGAAGTTGACAGTAAGGAGCTTACACTCACAGGTACAAAATGTAATAAAAGATGTTCCATGCTACAACTTGGGATATTACCCAATTCCAAATGTATATTTGGTTTGAGTTCAAACTCAATCAGAGTCTCAGAAATGGATGCCCACGATGTATGCAATAATGTTGCATACTAAGAGATTACAGTGGACTACTTCATGAAATATTTTCTTGATCTTAATTCTCTTTCCATTAATCCAACCTTTTTCTAGATTTTGACCATGGATTGGGATTGGAGTATCTGAAGTCTGGGGAGTATATATACATAAACACACACATATATATACACCATATATACATATAAACATATACATAAATT
>NW_012148208.1:156015-157134 GCF_000956105.1 Propithecus coquereli | reverse complement strand
ATGGAGAAAGATAAATTCAGGATATATTTTGGAGATAAGATAGACTAACCTCTGATTTATGGAATGTGCAATTGGGTGGATGAAAATGGCATTCACTGAGCTGAAGAAGACTGGATGAGAATCATATTTGGGGAAAGGTCTGGAGGTCAGCCCTGATCGTGCTTATCAATTCTTTTAAACAGATTGTTGGATGTTGTGAGTCTGAAGCCTGGATAAAGAAATAAATTAGGAGTCATCAGCATATAAATGGTACTAAAAGTTGTATGTGTATGTACGTATGCACATGAGAAGACAATGATGGTGATACTAGAAAAGAGCCCTGAGCTAATCCTAAAGGAATTTAAGCATTTAATTTCAAGAAAAGGAAGGCATCACCAAATAGGAGTTAGAGAAGGAATAGCCAAAAAAGACAAAAAGAAAATCAAGGGAATATATTGTCATAGAAGCCAAGAAAAGAAAATGATTCTAGAAGTTCATTGTGGTCAACCATTGCTGAATATCAGATAGTAAAGCAGTTTGAAAATTGTTCATTGGACCACAAAAGCAATTTAAGAGGAATGGTAGAGACAAAAGCTGACTGATGAGTAGATGAGGTGGGATGAAAGGATAGAAAATTAATGGAATTAAATTCAAACAAGAGTACACAGTTAATTTTTTTTGAGATGCATGTTTAGAAAAGGGAGTAGAAAAAGTGGTAAAATAAGGATAGTGAAGTGAAAATGGATAAGATCAGAGCACATATGAATGCTGTTGGGAAGATGACCAAAATTTAATAGGGAGAGAAGATGACCACAAATGTAAACCAAGCTGTGTCACTCTCCTGATTCAATATTACATATTTCTCAACCTGCTCTATAAAAGCCTCCCTGAGGGACTCCAGTTGGTCTCTGGTCTCATTTCATGGTACTCTTTCTTTCTTTCCCTTCCTGGGCACACACTAAGAATTCTAGGAATTCTAGCTTTAGAACCTTTGCAGAAATTGTATCCTCTTCCAGGACTTCTCTTCTCTCTGCTGTTTGCCTGGCTGATTCTTTTCTGTCATTCATGTCTCGGGTGAAATATCCTTCCTGACTATCTGTTGAATCCAAAACCATCTCTAAATCTTCACATGTCTGATTC
>NW_012148208.1:153261-155965 GCF_000956105.1 Propithecus coquereli | reverse complement strand
TTTTTTTTTTTTTTTTTTTTTTACTATGTAATTTCCTGCACCCATAGCTACTCCTGTTGCTAGGAATCCAATAGGTGCTTAATAAAAATTAATTAATTTATATACTGGCTCTTACATTTTCTATTGTCCATATTTTTTTGGTCAGCTAGGAAGTATACGCAAAAGGAGAAATGTTCTTATGATCAATTCTAGAAACTTCTTCAAAATTTCAGAGCAGGGGATATTACATAGGAAGTCAGAAAGATGTTGCTTCTGTGGTCTTTCCTCTTAAACTAACACGATCCCCATTTGCATCTCTGTTTTGTGTAATCCTGGAAACTTCCAGTTGGCTTGGTGGTACCTCCATATTAAAAGATTGACCTCAACCTATGGGTCAATGAGCAAAGAGAAGTCTTGGTTTCCCCTACAGAAGTATGGAGAGATGACCCTGAAGTTGCAACTTCTTTATGCCATGGAAAATATGGCTTGTGTGACTTCTGAAAAACCCTTTCCTTCCTTATTGCATTCCCAGAGGGGACATTATCCCATGATCAGAATTACGAACCTCAGAATCTGCTTGAAAACAAGGAAAAAGAGCTAGAAGCTTGCATTAGGACTTGAGTGGATGGTTTGTATTTACATAGCAGGATAAGACTCTTACATACATGACTTTGTTGGATATCCTAAATTATACTGCTCAGCTTTTTAAATGCCTGCTAATCCTTTAGCCAAGCACATTTCCCCTCCCTACCTCAATCTGATGCAGCCTTTCTTTCCTGCAAATAATCGTTGAATTTTATTTATCCTTCTCATATGACACACATTAACCTTTTCCTCCAGATGTATTTTTGGCCAACTGTTCAGTTCAAATATATTTATTGAACATACTAATGCTAGGAGTTGAGATGAGCAAAACAGCACTGGAACCCCAAAGAGCTCACCTTCTACAGAAGTGGATAGCCACGGAAACAGATGACTATTTTTCTTAGCACTCATATTAAGCAATGAGCATCACAGGCAGACAAAATGTCTCATTCTCCTTTGCATCTTCCACAGATTAGGTGCCCAGTAAATACATGATAAATGAATAAGTTAATGTCTTATAGGTCTTCTAGGACCTATATATTTGATTTTTATTAATTAAGTTATTCAATTACTTATTTAATGACTTTTTAAATTGTGCCTACCTCTATTTTAAGTGCTAGTCTAGTCTTAGTTTAATTTGAGTTTCTATACTGAAAAAATAATAAATTTTGTAACTATAATTGTATATGAATATTTAATATCAACATGGCAATTTTCCCACCAACTGTAATTATTATTTCTTCAATCAATATTTCATTTGCATAAGTGAATTATTTTTAAATTGTCTTTTTAATTAGTCATAGTTACAAGAAGGCAGTAAAATAAACCTCTGAAATGAAATGTGTTTGTTTTCATGTGTTTGCATTGATCGATTCTAGTTCACAATCCTGTTGGTTTTTTTACTGTCTATTGACATACCAAATGTCGATCGATCCTTGTGACCTTACAAATGATCTCTTTAGAGTATGTTTTAGGTCATGAATGGAGACTGGTTACTTTTGTATAGAAGATAATGAAGATACAGATTTGGGGGTTTAATAATTCACTATTCAAAGCTTATTCTTTGTTTTTGTTTTTACCATGAAAATAACTTTCTCCTTTTTATCCAGTCTCTAGGTACCTTTTCTTTCAAGTGGCTAGGAAAGAATTCATAGTAGAATAATTGGGTACTTCTGTCCTTCTTGGCAGGGACAGATTTAATGATTGAAACTGACATTCTAAATACATTTTTTAAATTATAGACTTTCTCTCAATTGCAGAAGTAATAATACATCTTCATTGTAGAAAACTTGGAAGTATAGATTACATAAAGAAGAGAAAAAAGGCACTTATAGTGGTGCTTATATTTTTATACAAATTTACATTCTGATTTTTTCCTTAATATATTGTGAACATAAAAAAATAATTTCTAAAGCCCTGTTCATTGATAAATTTTGAATAACCAAGCAAAGAGTCATAAGACCATGAAGCTCAGAGAAAATTGTCAATGCAAAACACCTGAAACTACCTAAAGTTTCACTTCAAGGTTTTCATTACAGCTTTCTTTAAAAATGAACCAAAACTAATTTTAGAAAAATCTCCATTTCTCCTATTGAAGAAATTATGTAAAACAGACATCAGTTGATCAGGATTTTCGATTTGAATACTTGTTAAAGATGACACTACAGAGGAATTTTTTTCGAAATCAGAAATTAAGAACAAAAGAAAGAACAAAGAGAATTTTTTTAAACTTCATTCAAGGTCTGTCATGTTACTTTCCAGCTTCCTTTTCATTAATGGAGTAAAGAGAACATAATTCAGACAGACAGGTGAGCTGGGTTTAATTAGTCTCCATAAGCCAAAGTTTTTCCTGTGTAAAAAAAAAAGGAATAAAATCGTAAAAGATTTAAATGCTCTTCTAGCAAATATGTGCGTGTGTATGTGTGTGTATATGTGTGTGTGGGTGTATATATATATACACCCACACACACATATGAGGATAGTCCTATAAATCTGAGAGTGTCTACCTGATACTCATCCTCTGTATTAGAAAACCATATTTAACTTACAAATCAAACCCCTGAATTTTGTTAGTCTTAATTTGGCCGTCAATACTAGATAACTAGTAATTAGCTGGCTTTAAAAAATTTTGTAAGAAAGA
>NW_012148208.1:139577-142176 GCF_000956105.1 Propithecus coquereli | reverse complement strand
TACACAATCTAATAAGATGTGAGGTTTTTTTAAAAAATATGTTTTCTCAAATATCTTTCAGTATTCTATTTGCTTCCATTCATCCAGTCCAATTGACTTTAATTAATAGATTTGATTTCAAAAAGTTTCAGATAAATCTGATTTTTAAAAAAACAAATAATTTCGTATAACAAAAGAACTTACTCTTTAAAGAAATGCTATCGTATATTATTTTGTGAAATTGAATGATCTCCTGGTTTATCGTGTGTTGTTCATTTCTATCATATAAATGAAAATACAGTATTTATAATTTCAACATGTGAAGAATTACAAGTAATTTTAGTTTTTAACTTTTCTTCGTCATTCAGAAGATGAAGATGACACATTGATTTCCTGTTTGAAATTAACCAAATCTCAAGAAAAGAAAGTTAGTAATATTAACACAAGGAGGAAGGAAGAAATGGAGATTGGATTGGGTTCTCTTTCTGCATCACTGAGTAGATCTAGCACTTCTAACGAATGTAACTTGGAAGGTATGTTAGCCCACTGCGAAGGTGAAGTTCACATGTGGCACAGCTGGAAGCCTTTTCCAGAAAATCCAATCTGGCCATATGTTGATTTCCAAATTTCCCAAGTTGGACCCTGGGATCACTCCTCCTCCTGTATTCACCACCCACGTCTCAAGTCTTCTTGCTCAGATATGGATCTCTTATATTCATGGGTAAGTCTGTAAACTACAGAAATGTGTCATCTTATTTGGGGGTTTGTACTGGCAGAAAAGAAACAGATAACAAATGTGCTAATCAGTCCTATCTATCACTGTCAGGAAAGTTACCAGCATTACTAGAGTTGTCTTTCCAAAAAACTATGCAACTGTGGTGACCTTTGCCATGTTAATACTACAGATACTCCTTTGCATACAGTTAAACTACTGCATAACATTTTAAAGGATTTCTTTTTAATTGAAGGAAGATTTTGGATATTGAGATCAAGAAAATGTGCATCAAATTGTCTAAATTTTTGCAATTATAATGAAGTTTCACTGACAAATAACAGTTAAGTTTAATGAGCATTTTCTTAGGCATGCCATTCACCTAAGCACTTTACATGTATTATCTCATTTAAATCCCACAGCAACCCTATAAGGTAAGTACTGATATTTTAATATTATTTCTCCTTTATTTTACAATTGAAGAAACTGAGGCATAAAAATGTTAGGAATAGGTGCAAAGTCAGTCAGCTAAGGAGAGGTGGAGCCAAGACATAGAAACTAGATAGTCTTATGCTATTGATTCTGCTTTTGGATAATATAATGTAGAGTATTCCATTTCAAGCTATTAATAGATGCTAAAGCTATATGGTACAAAAGAAAGAGTATGAACTCTGAAATTTAAACAATTTGGGTTTGAATTCTGGCTCTGCTACTTTTCTTCCTTGAGCAAATTATTTACATATTTTAATCTTAATTTTCTAGCTATAAAATGGAAAGAGTTGTATTGAACTCATGAGGTATTTGAGAAACTAAAATTAAATATCATAAATCTAGGACTTAAGAGTTCTCAACTTATTTTCAAGTTGATTGTAAATTCCTTAAGTCATGTCTTGTACTTTTATTTTCCTACCGTTCATGGTCATTTGTGTTTGCAGTAAATGAATGGAACAACTTTGTGTATCCAGGAAGACTGCTATATGCCATTTTGGTCTAAGAATCAGCCTCTCATTAGAAAGCAGTTATATTTTATAACATGTTACAGGTCTCCAAAGAGGCTTATATGCCCTTGGAGTCCTTTTTATCCATTAAGATTTGTATATTAACTTTCTGAAGACTAGAGCTAAAGTAACGTGTTCAAAATACCATGTTAAATATAACAGGTATGTGGTAACAGACTTACAACTGGTGAAACTCCCCAACATTAATCATTTCTAGGAATGTCTCTCCTACTTCTTTAGTCCTTATCTTCTCTTCTGGGGCTGTTGTACTTTCCATGTTTTCAGTTGGAGCAGCTTCTTAAAGAGTAGCTGATAATATAATTAGGATTTGCTTCTGACTAGTCAAAGAGATTCTTCAGAAGCAGCATCAAGGATGATGACTCCTTGGCAAGTGGCTAAGCTGGTATATAGGAATCTAAACACAAATGCTCCTTTAAGAATAAAATCTGGACTTCCTAACTTGGCATTTCTGTGTTTTTGCAGTTGGGCCTCAATCTAATTTTTGAGCCTTATGTATTTACTAGTCCTTCCTTACTGATTTCCTATGCTGGACTGCCAAACTGAACGATTTGCTATTCCTGAAGGCTGTCTTGCACTTTCCTGCCTCTGTATCTTTGTGTTTGTGTATTGGCCTCTGCCTGGTATGTTACTCTCTCCTTTAGAACCATCCCCCCATTGCTTAGACTCAAATTGAATACTTTGTCCTCTAGAAAGCTTTCCAGTGTCACACCAGACAGAAGTAACCTGTCCTTTCTTTGAACTTGTACATCATGTAAGGACAATATTTTTTCATTATATATTCATCAAACACATATTGGCATCTAATATTTGCCATTCACAGTATTAGGCACTGGGACACAGAGCTAAACAATATCTACACTGCCCTTGTCTTCATGGAGCTTACCATACT
>NW_012148208.1:138083-139527 GCF_000956105.1 Propithecus coquereli | reverse complement strand
CTTAAGAGGAAATATCCCAAAAATAATTTTAAAAAGCAGTATAAATACAAATTCACCAACATTACACTAGTGGGAAATATTTCTGTATCATCCAAGGAAAACTTGAGTCATTAATACAATGTTAATTTTTTTTTATCCATATTTTATCATAATAAATAAGTGACACCGACATACTGAAACATAATATGGTATGCTGTGGCTATATTTTGTTTTGCTCAGTGCATATCTTCTAGAAAGCAGGAGACTATTTGAAAAATGTATGCTATTTGAAAACAGTCCAAACTTGAAATAAACGCTGTTTTCTTAGAAATTTCCAAGAGGAAAAGGAAGATGGTTTGAATTTTGCTTTATGTGACATCAGTAGGTAGACTTTGCATACTATTAGTCTGTTCCAACACTTTCAAGTAGCAACTTTAGACTTCTTGTTCCATCTATATCACGCTGCAAAGACCTTGTTCTTTTCCACTATTTCACATTGGGCAAAAGTGAGTCATTTATAGATGGCTCTGAAGTCAATCCATTTTGCTGCATTTTGAACTAAAAAAAAAATTGCTAAAACTATTCTATTTTACTATGTCTGGACAGTTGTAATGTACTTTATAATTTTGAATCCTCTGAAATGTGGTATGCTTTCAAGTTATTGCTTAAATTGACTCAGGTTTCAGGTTTTAAGGTTGTACTATTAATTTTCCCACATTTATGATCTCAACATATTTCACATTTTATCTTTTGTGAAGAATAATTTATCTTTACCTTGAGCTGTGTTTGTGCTAGGCCAGAAAATCAGATGGTGACCCCGTGGAATCCATACGGACACTAAAGCGACTACAGAAACTGGTTTGGTCCAAGAAAGCCAGGGTGCAGAGTCTGGATGAGGTGAAACCTAAGCTAATAAATCTCCGTAAGTAAGAGCTCAGTAAGCTGCTGAAAATTCTTTGAGGGAGAACTGGGGAAGCATATATTAATGAAGTCCATTTAGATAAGGTCTTAAAATAATCATTAAACATTGACAGATTTTTTTATTGCCAAGTTATTTTGAAACAAATATCCCCATCCTGTTCCTGAATTTCACTCCATACCTATGCCCACCCCATTTCTCCTTCCCTTCAGGGCCAGTCTCAGGGGGAGAGAGAAAGAGAGAGAGCGTGTGCACAGGCACGTGTGCACGAGCCCTGTGGATGAAGCTCAGCAAGAAAATGAGGGTCAGCAATGTCCACTGTTCCCATTCCTTGGCCATAGAAAATAGTAGTTTTGAATTTTGATGTAAGTGTAGCAAATTGGTATGTTCATGACATGCAACTTTGATTTACATTTAGTTATTTATAGTAGCATTCTTAATCATAATCTTTTGCTTATATCCATTGAACACTTGGATTTAAGGAGATTAGATGATATAGGGCAATTTACTGTTAGTGATATGTATTTCTATTTTCTGTAACTCTTT
>NW_012148208.1:131736-134058 GCF_000956105.1 Propithecus coquereli | reverse complement strand
AAATGAATCTGTAATCCTGCTTTCTTATACTGTGAGTAAGATACTCTAATGGAAGTAAACCCAAATGCTGTGATCCCCAACCTTCAGGCTGTGGACTGGTACCAGTTGTGGCCTGTTAGGAACTGGGCCACACAGCAGGAGGTGAGCCGCTTGGGAGCAAGTGAAGCTTCATCTGTATTTATAGTCACTCCCCGTGGCTAACATCGCCACCTAAACTCTGCCTCCCTACCACCACCGCGCACGCCCCCCAGCCCTGCCATGGAAAAGTTATCTTTCATGAAACCAGTCCCTGGTGCCAAAATGGTTGGGGGCCACTGAAAATGCCCTGCATTTCAGTAATTCCCTGAAGGAATTACTACTATGATTTAAGACATTGGATTTCCCTTTAACAGTGGATACTGGATAGCAAAGTTTGGTTCAACGGGGACATCTTTCTAAGTGTAGACTTGGCTCTCAATCAGGCTTCCTTTGGGTGGGAAACTTCTTCATTTGTGAAAATTCTGGATTGGAGGACAAGCCAGATGTTATTAGCTAAGGTTTCTTTAGCTGTAAAATAAATGGATATTGCTCGATGATTACTAAGACCTCTTTCATGGATAAATATTCATGGATAAACTTTGTGAAGAAATGAAGGTAGTTGTGAGTTATATTAAGCCATCATCTATTGGGAAGGACCTTAATCCCATGAAAATATTCCCAAATTCAGTATCTTGTATGGCAAATTGGTGAACATCTTTTTTTGTCCAATTTTAATATAATTAGGCAAGAAGCAATGTACAGTGTTCTTCCAATTGCCATTGTATATTTAGCGGTCTTACCATTGCACACTTATTAGAACTCAATGCTACTTAGAGCTGAAAAGTTGAGATGGTTCTATTTATGAGTGGAACTTAGGGAACTCATTCTAATTTAGAATCAGAGGCTTTGTAAGCTCAAAGATGAAGATTTAAGTGACAGAAATGACATTGGAAGGAAGAATCACTGCACATCTGATAATTCCAAATAAAACAATCTTTATTTTACAATTTTTCTAGAACATTATGTTCTAAATCTGTATTTCTCAATGTGTGGTTCCATGAACCAATTGCATCAGATTTATCTAAGGCGTTACTAGTATTTGCCAACTCCAGACTTACTGAATCAGAGTTTCTAGGGTGGACATTCTTTTACAAGCTCCTTGGGTGATAGTTTATTCTTACCAAAGTTTGAAAATAACCTCTGAATAGAAGAAAACAATTTATTATTCCCCAATTTTTCAATTTCCTTTTTACCTATCCAAGACATCTTTTTGAGAATTTCTCACATGTATGACATTTTTTCAAGTTATTAAGTCCAAAAGGCACAACAACCCTGTGAAGCAGGTAATACAATTTTCCAAATGAGGCAAAAGGGCACTGAGGATTGAGGAAGTTGCCTGAGGTAAGTCAGTTTCAGGGCTGAGCTGGGATTACAGTCAAGGTCTTCTGAATCCTGTTCTTGTAAGACACATAACCTTAGGGACCTCTCACTTGAGCAAACAGAAAAGAAAAAGGGCACTAAGAATGTACCGAGTGGCCCTTGGTAATGCTTAGTACTCAAGGCTTTTATGATCAGCTGGAAAAATGTACAGAGCTTCTAAAGGGTGCAGCTGATAAATCCCCAGAGGTAGTTCTATGCTTTCCTTGGTTAAAAATACCATCAGAGAGTGTTTGGGACTTTTGATAAATCATGGAGTAGAAAAATTCCCAAACAAAGGGTATAATAAACCACAGGCCACTTACCACATAATTTCCAGATTTTACAAAATGCTTTTGAAAATAAATAGCTCTTATGACTGTAACATAATCATTATTTTCTTTGGTATCTATATACATGGAATCTGATCCTCTTAACTGGGTCATTGTGTTTTTTTCAAGTTTAACATCTAAGCTGGTTTAAAAACCATTCACCTGACTTACTCATACAACTTCTTCCTATCTGTGGCTCCCTCTTTTATGTTCTCTACCCCCATTTTTAATCCTCTCTTTCAACAACTCCTCCCTGGTAGGAATGTTTTAGTGAATTACCTTTCCATGGTTCTAGGAGGCATGAAACTCTCTGCCAACAACACTTCTGAATGACCTAAGGCCCCTAACACAGCGTGCTACCCAATCATGGAGGAGCAAAAGCCATCCCCTCTGTCACGAGGCCCAAGAAAATGCCCAGTTTGTTAATGATGAAGCCTACTTACTGTATTAAGAGTTTCTAATATTGTTTGGTCATGATCTCTAAATCCTCATCTATAAATCCTCAGATGTTTTAATCATGCCAACAGGTTTGAAAAGGGTCTTGAGGTGGTGCGTG
>NW_012148208.1:129060-131686 GCF_000956105.1 Propithecus coquereli | reverse complement strand
TCTATGATATATCAAGTATTTCCCCGGGCTGTGGGACCACAGAGATGACTAAGTCATGTCCTTGCTGTTAGGCTATCACCATCAACAATTCTCAGTAATTCTGTATCACATGAGATAATATTGTATTGAAAGTATGTTACTTGTTTTCACTAGCTTTTAAGATTATTTCACATAGTTTGCCCAATTTTCTCCCTGGAGATAAGAAAGTCAGAGCTACGTCACTGAAATGTACACGGTGAGCACAGGGTGAGAGTCTGCTTTTAGCTTGCTGGGGCTACTTTAGTGACCCTATGCCTGTGAGTGTTTGAGCCATGCAGACAAAAAGCAGATGGGACTGGGTGCATGTGCTGGGCTCACCATTGCCCTTTTCTGACCTCCCAAATTGTCACTGTATTAACAGTGTCTTGCATATGTGAAATGATTTTAGCTTTTTAAAACTCCTCTCATATTTTATCACAGCCACATCACATATGCATTTAATGATATTTTATTTCAAAGTCAGAATATAACTCTCATTCATAACCACCTTTTTCAGAAGAGATTGAAAAATGAAGGAAAGACATTCATGTTCCCTTTCCTTCCTGGGAAGTTGTAAAGCAAGTAGTTGAATTCACTCTAAAAACCCTTATGAATATTCAGTGTAAGATCTTTATGCATCTCATGGTTCCCAGCTATTAAATACAACCATACTGATGAATAATTGCATTAGAAATATGGCTTATTGCAGCTCACCTCAAGCCCAACCCAAACTGCAGCTCACATCTCACCCATAGAAAGGATTTTTAGCCAGGGCACAAGATACATTAAAATCAAGAATTCATTTATTCATTCACTTGACAATTTGTTTTGGAGTATTTACATTGTGCCAGACAAGGAGAATGAAATGTTGGGTAGAAATAGACATTGTGGACCTCATAGTCTAATGAGAGACAAAAATAGAAATAATTGCATAAATAAACATGAAATGGCAACTTTGATAAGAGCTATGATTTTTGCATGGTTCTACGAAGGCTTATAATGGGAAGATTTGACCTAGACAAGGAGTCAGGAAATGCTTTCAGGGGTAATGATGACTGAGTTCAAATCTTATGGAAGAGGAGAGAATTAACTAGCCCCAAATAGGAAGAACAGGAGACTGGTCAGAATGGCTGGGAGAGAAAGTAGGAGATGTGGTATAGGGTAAGTCTAAAAAAGGAGTCAGACTGCATATGGTCTTATAGGTTATAATGTTTAGTTGTTTGCTCCCTAAAAGCAATGGGGAGCTACACAAAAAGTGTTTTAAGGCAAGGCCTTGTATTCTGTTTCTTGTATGTTTGTTGAGGGTGTGAAGCAACATGCTTATGTTTACATTTTGACTCTACATACAGTGAATAGATTGGAAGAGAAAAGTAGATGAAAGATGATGGTGACTTGAACTATAGTGGTAGAAAGATGGAGATTAATAAAAAGCTCTCATGCTCATAGACTTATGTCCCCAACATATACATTTCTCCAAATGAAGGAAATGTCAGTTTCAAAAGTCATTTTCTGTGATGCCAACTGAAAAGTTCCATTCACTTTAGGTCATATGGTCATAGTTGAAAGCAGAGAAGTGATACGATGATATGACTGCACATTCCAAATCTGTCCTTTAATTTTTAAGACTCAGAAGCTCAAAGTTACCAAAGTGGTTTAATGGAATCATTACCAATGGATAAGGAAATGTCATCCATTTGCCTCCCCTGATTCCACTTGGACATAGGCCATTGTTTCTACAAAGAGTGGCTTGGAGCCATGCAGGGTTTCAAGGGAAATTGGCCTTTCAGAGGGGCACATGAATAGATAATGCATATTGCCACTGTAAAATTTCTAATGAATATTAAGGGTGGCTTTCATTTGTGGTGATTGAAATGAACTCATAAATTCTCTCTCTGGAATGCGGGAATTTTTTCCTCCCTGTGGAGAGATTTAATGGATTTGCGGCATTCTGAATGATTTGGCAAGAAATCAGAAGTACCTGCGCAGTCACCCGCAAAGGGCACTTAGTTTCTTACATGTGATAGTCAACCACCACAAAATATTTTCTGTAAAAACGCAGAATGATTAATGCAACCCACTGTAACTCATGACAAGGTGTCAACTGAAAAACTCAAAAAAAGAAGTGGTTAAAGACACCACAGCTTTAAAAACAAATTTGACTTTTAGAGGCGGGTTATTTCCTTTTACGAAAAAAAAAAGTTAGACCTGCCACCTGCAAGAAATTTAGATCAGTTGTTTGTGGCAAGGCCATCATATGTTGAGGCCACTGAGAGTTCCTACTGCTCTCTGTATGGAGTAGATTAAACTGTTCCCACACAGTGATAAATACATCACAGAGCCCTAACAGGAATACAGTAGTTGTAGCAGTTAATGGTACAACTTCCAGTTAAAACAATATTCTTTGGGTTTCTTTTTCTTTGGCCAGTTCCCATTTTATTGTTCTATTTTTTTTGATAAGTTAATTTTTCACATTTGCAGAATCAATAACTTTCAAAGCTTTGAAGGATTGAAGAGGAGAATTGGAGGCAGAAGTTCTAGGGAGTTTTGCTGGCTGGGTTAACAGAAAAAATTCTAAAAAAATAATTATCTACCAAAACAGCAGATGAGG
>NW_012148208.1:125692-127340 GCF_000956105.1 Propithecus coquereli | reverse complement strand
TCTCTTCAGGTCAGGTTGCTTAATCCCCATAGGCCTTCTTGGGGGAGAACTCAGTGATTTTTATTTTCAATACTTTGGGCTATGAGGGTACACTGAGGAAGATAAATTCTATATGCAGAAAGGGATTAGTGCACAAAGCTTTCTATTCTTTTAGAGTAGTTCTTTTCTCACCCTTCAGATGACCCATATTGAACTTATTTCTACATCTTTCTTTTACATAGCTATTTTAGGTTTAGTGTTATTTGTTTGTTTGTTGGGTTTTTCCCTGACCAACTACACTTAATTTCTCTTGGCTACTTCCTCTCTCCTTCATGTCTTCTGTATGCATCAGCCATAACTCAAACAAGACAGAATCAGCAACTGTGTATATGAGTTTACCTCGGGGCTGTGAAAAGTTTTTCTTGAACCAAAATGTCTGCATATTCATTCTCAGGAACTAAGAAAGCTCCTACCACTCAGAAAAGAACTACTTTTAACAAGTCTTTAAAATACCATTTCAGAGAATTAAATGCTACTTTGAAAAATATGATTATAGAAGCAGGCAGAAGATCAGAGGTCATGCAGTGTCAAGAGTGCTGGGTTCAAGTGAGACTTCTGGTTTAGCCACCATCACCCACCACACACACACACACACACACACACACACAAACACACACACTAGGTGCCACCTTTAGTGGAGGATGCCTTTGAAATCTTGTTCTGATCATGCAGGTACATCTAATAATCATGGTATAATGATAATCATGGCTTCCATTGACTTAGCATTTGACTGTATTTAAGGTGCTTTTAGATAATCTATCTTTACTTGGGTTATGATTCAGTAAGGTGTATTATTACTCTCGTTTTAATGATAGAAATCTGAAGCTCAAAGATGTTAAATAATTTATGCAATGTAACAGTAGGTGGCAGAGCTGGATTTTAAGCTGAAATCTTTGAGTCCAAAGCTTTTCTGCAAATATCATGGGGTTGTAACTTTTGAGACTAAGCTGGTAACTTATTGCCTTACCTCACCTATAAGAATAGAGATATTAGTTTCTAACTTGTAATATAAAATGAAATGATATATGTGAAAATGATGATTCAAAGTAGGGGTTTAATAGCTTAATGGAGCCAAGGTGCAATATAACGTTTCTTAGACTTATCTTATACTAGCCCTATTAATTAGGCAAAATATTATTGCCATTTTACAGATGGAGAAATTGAGGTACATGAGGATTAAGTGAATGACCTGAGGACCCACAGCAGGTGATGATAGAGCTGGCATCGAACATAAACATCCTCTTAGTCTAGACTTTTTCTATCACTAAATTGTCTTTAAATTTTGTAGCAGATAGGTAAATAAACATGGTAGTAAAGAAAAGCAGAAAATGATGGAAACTGTGTGAGCCAAATAAGCCTGGCCTTCCCCTATAGCCTTACCACTTATTGTCTGTGTGATTAAGTTACTTGATTTCTTGGAGTTTCAGTTTCTTATCTATTAAATGGACAACAAAGAGATTTCTTTGTGGAGTTCTAGTAAGAATTGGACTGGACAATGTTATGTAAATTGTTTAACTGTGCCTGATGCTCAGTTGGAAATTAATGAAGAAGAGCTACCATTTTCAATGGGAATTATTACTATTTAATTATAATTTATAATTGTGTCTTT
>NW_012148208.1:123028-125642 GCF_000956105.1 Propithecus coquereli | reverse complement strand
TCTTATTTCTCTGTTCTTTCTCTTTGACTGATTTGTTTACTCATAAGTGTTATCTTCGAGCTCTGAGATTCTTCTTCTGTGTGGTATAGCCTATTCTTAAGGCTTTCCACTGTGTTTTGTGATCCTTTGAATGAATTTTTCATTTCCAGAATTTCTGTTTTTTTTTTTAATACTTTGATTGCTCTAGAAAATTTTTCATTCATTTCCTGCATTGTTTTTGTGGCTTCTTTGTGTTGGGTTTCTATTATCTCTTGTATTTCATTGAGCTTTCTTACAATCCATATACAAAATTTTTCATCTGTCATTTTAACCATTTCTTTTATGTTGGTATCCATCAGTGAGGAGTTATTAATTTCTTTTGGGGGTGTCCTTTCACTCTGATTTTTCATGTTTCTGGAATTCCTTAACTGAGTCCTTCTCATCTGGCCTCTTGATTGAGAGCTGGGGTTACTGGGGCTGGCTTATGGCCCTTTCACTGAGTCCCCAGAGATTGATTCCTGACAGTGTCAGGGAGAGGAGTGCTGGTCCTGAGTTGCCTTTCACATCTTTTAGCAGGTTTGATCAACCTCTTGGGTTGCCTCTAACCTGTTGTTTTCACCCCTTTCCAATGGAGTGTAGTGAGTGGTGCCCCAGCTTAATGTCCAAGCTGGTGGATTATATTTGTAGGTATGAATCTGCCACTTCCTAAGTGCTTCAGTTGGAAGGCACTATGGGGTTATTCCCACTGTTGTTGATTGTAGTTTTCATGGAGGAGCCAGCTGCTGAGGCAACCTTTTTTGCCTGTTGTAGGTTCTGGTCCCCCAGGTTGGGTACGTGAATGCCCCAAGCTTTATAAGGTGCCCTGTAGCTTCCAGGGGGTTTCTTGGTCCCTACTCCCCCTGATATGGAGGAGAGGAGCAAGATAGATTGTGGCTGGAATGCAGGAGCCTGAGTGAGGAGCTTTGCTAAGTTCCGCAGGTTCAGAGGTCCCTTATCTGACCACTAGGGGGAGCCACTGATATGGAGTTCAGGGATATCTCTCCAAACCCAGGAGGTGCTCCTGATGGGTGGAGCCTAATCATGTGATTGCTAAGGCCCCCAGCCAGGATTTTTCCATCCCTGTCCACTAGCCCAGTTTCTCTGTGGGGTGGGGCATTCACCCTCCCTATTTGTTCCCTGGAACTCCACAGCACTCTTCCCTCTGATCAGTCCATGTGTGTTCCATCTCTACCCAAGCCCAGTTCTAGAGCTATCCCACAGTTTGTGTGTCTGACCCCCTGGCGTCCATCTTTGTGTGATGTTGATGGCTAAGGGGAATCTCTAATTGTGCACCCCTCTTCCACCACTAGACCCCAAGGTGAGGGAGATAGGCCTCTCTATCCATAGAGGTCTCTGCCAGGGCCATGCTCCTACTGGGCGAGTAGTGGCAGCTCATGAGCCTCGGCATCACGCTGCACTCCCTATTGAAGTGAGTGGTGGGAGGGACTGCTGCTGGAGTTCAGCCTGCGTGCCCAAGGCATTTGGCTGTCATGGGAACCAGGGGCTATACTAATTCAGTCCCAGTGCAGTAGCCTTTTCCAGTATGGTGATTCTCCAGTGGGGGCTGGGAGATGGGGTGCACTCACAGCCCCCCACTCCTCTGTGCTCCTCCACACCCTCCTGTTGGGTATGGCCGCGAGGGCTCTCCTGCCACCTCAGCCTGGAACCACAACCTCTCCCCTACATTTCCCCGCCATGCCCTCATGATGGAGGCACCAGGTTTGGTGGCCTGTCTGAGCCACCAGCGGGTGAACCCACCGAATGACTGTGAGGAGGAAGATCGCAAATGTGTCTCACCGGCTTGGGTGGGAATGCGCCCCTAGAACTGAAAAGCAGGCTTCTCAGCACAGAGCACTCTAGCCGCCACTACGATGGGGAAAGGGTCTGTGGTGTCCCTACACTGCTCTTGTGTCTGGGGGTCACTGGGTCCTGCCCGCCTATCCCAGCTCCCTCCACTGTGGTTACACTCTCCGAGGCAGTTCCGTTGCGAATGCAACCCCACTGCAGGGAGACAAGTCTCTTAGTGTGGAGCACTTTCACGTTTGCTATGGGGTAGGGAAGGGGCCATGTCTACAAGCTGGCTTGAGCCAAAATTACTTTCTGAGATGCCAGGAATGGAGGAGATGCAGAGGAGGAGGCATCCAGATGCAGGAATGCCAGGTCTCTGGTCCCTTGTGGCACTCCCCCATAGGATGAGAGCCCTATGTCCCACTGTGGCCTGAGGCTCCTGGGTGGGGGAGGGGAGCCCCCCTTTCCCTTTCACTGGGCTGTGGGCCTCCCTGGATTTGGTCTGTGCTCTTTTTGTGCTCTCTTTTCTTTCCTCTTCTTTCTCAGTTTCACAGCTCCTCTTGGTGGGGACCCTAGACTCCTCTGCTGTCTCTGCCCTTGGTCTGCATCCGAGCAGCAATTGTTCTTCACTTCCTCAGTCCAACACTCTACTCTTCTGCAGGGGTGGTCAGACAAGCTGTGTCTCTAGTCAGTCATCTTAAAGAGACACTTCAACAAATTATTTTTATAATATTAAGAAATGGAAGTAATCTAGACCTGAAAAAGGGGAGCAAATATCCATTCCTCCCTTCAAATACCTAAAGTATTT
>NW_012148208.1:119569-122153 GCF_000956105.1 Propithecus coquereli | reverse complement strand
AGAGTGGTGACAGAATCAGGATAAGTTGTTTTTGTCTGTCTGCAACTTTGTCTATCTTTTCTTGGCAATCTCTCCCAGTCTCTCTGACCCTAGTCTTCCTCCTTCTATCAGCATGACACACCATTACCAGATTAATCTACCAGATTAGTTTACTTGACTAATTTAACTGATTAATGCTACCTGATTAATGATCCTGGAACCTAAATCTAATAATGTCATTGCTGCCCTCACAAACCTTTAAATGTCTCCCCAACAGCTAGAATCAAATCCAAACTCTTTCATCTAATCTCCTTTCTAACTAGATCCACGCAAGTCTCTTTCACAAACTCTTTACCACAGGAAAAGTGAGTACCATCCTTTCACCAACATAGTACCTTTTTCCATCTTCTTATCTTTATACTATTTCCTCATTTTGGTCTTTCTTTCTATTTAGGGAACAGTATTGAAGCTTAAAAGTGTAGATGGATGAATAGGAATCCATGGTGTAGATGTTAAAGAAAAAATATATATGAAAAGGAGTTAGGATAGAGAGGACCATTAAAAAGAGAGTAAGGAAGTACACAATTTAGAAAAAAAAAAAAGACAAAATGAACTTCACAGGTTCTGTTCTCATTTTCTTTGTACATTAGTGATGTTAGACTCCCACCAAAAGCTTCTGTGCTCCCATTGATGAGGGTATCTTTTTATGACCCAGTAAATAATAAGACATAGTAAAAAGAAAGCTCACAAATCCACTTGGAAGAAGGTAGGCTATGAACCATCAATGTATAATTATTCAGAGGTTAACGCCCTTGTGTTTCAACTCTAAGACAGCAAAAACCATGTGCTGGAACAGCCTTAAACATTACTTGCTTACGTTGGAATTATGGTAGGATGGAAGGAAAAAAAGTTTCAGCAAATATATTTGACAACTTGTGAAAATGAAGGCACAGTAAATGATAACCAGGACTAATAATTTCAAAAGGAAAAATAGGAAAATGTAATACAAATTACCAAAAGATATTTATATTAACACTTACTACACTCTACACTAAAATTAATGAACTTGAGAATCAAGATTCTGAAAATAATTTTAAGAGCCTTAAATGAATAAGACCAAAACATTAATTAGACCATTTTACAGGATAAATTTTTTTTATAGCCAATATAACATTTGATGGAAGGAGAATCACATTTACTGAAGAGAAGAATTTGAAAACTAAAGATGCTTCAATAGCTTATTCTTTCATTCATCCATTCATTCACTCGTTTAAAAAATTCATGCCAAGTGCTTCCTGAGCCATTTAGTCTATGAACATAGGAGCTAGAAGGATGGATGTTTGTGTTGGGAGTAGTGGTGGACAGGAAAGTTTATGGGTTCTTATTAAAAGGAAAGAGTAAGAAGGAAGAACAAATAATCATGATCCTTGGAGTAAAAATTCACTAGTGTGGCAAATACTTTGTGGTACTTGTATATAAAATAAGACTGGAAAAGATCTGGCTAGACATGCAAACACATTTTACATTAAAAAAAGAAAGCATTTATAGAAGAAATACTTAAAATATGACTTATTATAATAGTATAAGATGTCAGGTTTATGGAAATTCTTTAGGCTGAGTTTGAAGAAAATAAATTGTAAATGTGCACAAAATGTTTAAATGTCCTTTCTAATAAAATCTTTTACAATAAAAATAAAGATTAAGTGGGAAAATGGAATTGCTCTGCAAGTGTGAATGATTATTCTAGAAATCCAGGACAAATAAAGATATTATTAAATTAGACTTCTGAAGCACATCACTGCAGCATTCAAACCAATCAAATTATTTGGGTTGATGTTTGGCTTTTCCTGATTATGCAAATCTCCTGCGTATGTGAGAGTAATAGACTTGTGATCTGGTTCTATCATTCTGATAGAAACCGAGAATCTATCTCCTTCATGAATTACTCTAAGGGTTTTGCCCCTTTTCTTTCTTTGTGTTTTTTTCCACTCTGTGCTTGTTTACTTACATGCATCAAATTAAGGAGAAAGCTGAATTGGTACTCCCCATAATAAAACCTTTCTAAAGACATCATAAAATATTTGTCATTTAGAATAGTTTTCATGATAATGAAATAGGACCCACTATAATCAATGATAACCACATTTTGGCTTCCACGAGAAAGTTGAAATTTGTTTCAATGGATCCTGAAACGGAAGGAGAAAGACAATTAGTGACAATCTGAAGGGGGCCCAATATGCCCATTATCCATGGGAGACTTAAATCTCTTTCTTACTTAGAGCCTAACTTTCTTGCATGGTTCAATAGAATAAAGCGAATCACCAAAACTTGACATTAACCTTTGGGAAGAAAGAGGCCTGGAATGTTAGAATATTTCCTATAATGAGCTTTGGCAAACACTCCAGGTATTGCCAAATTTTCTTTCGTGACGAGGAAATAAGTTCATAATTCAAATATTACTGAACTAGCTGAAGACAAGGCATGTTTTGCATGTGTAGCATGGTGTGGTGAAGGCTGTGTCACACATTCAAAAGAGCTCCAGTCAGGGCCAGAAGAGTCAGCTGTGAGCTTAGCTCTGTTACAGTAGGATCTCTTCAGGTCAGGT
>NW_012148208.1:118004-119519 GCF_000956105.1 Propithecus coquereli | reverse complement strand
TCCAGTTCTGTCAGTGGGGTGTTGAAGTCCCCATCTATTGTAGCATTGCTATTTATCATTTTGTTTAGATCAAGTAGGATTTGCTTTATGTATCTGGCTGCCCTGTGTTAGGTGCATAAATATTTAAGATTGCTAAGTCTTCTTGTTGAATTTTTCCCTTCACCATTATATTGTGACTGTCTTTGTCTTTCTTTACTTTTGTTGATTTGAAGTCTACATTATCTAATATGAGAATGGCTACACCACCTTTCTTTTTGTTTACATTTGTATGTAATATTGTTTTCCATCTCTTCACCTTGAGTCTGAATGAGTCCTTGTGGGTTAGATGTGTTTCCTGGAGGCAGAAAATACATGGCTTGTATTTTTTTATCCATTCAGCCAGCCTATGTGTCTTCAGTATGGAGTTCAAGCCATTCACATTTGTTGAAAGAATTTATAAGTGAGTTGGAGTTCTGTTCATTCTGTTGGGTATACCCTTATTGCTTTGTTTTACCTCTTGAGCCATTGTGGTATCTGGGTTCTGAACTTTAGCTTTTGGATGATTTTACACTGGTGAGTGTCTATTGCACTGATCATATATAATGCAGGTCTGAGTACTTCCTGCAGGGAAGGTCTGGTCTCTGCAAATTCCCTCATAAATTACTTTTCTGGGAAAATCTTTATTTCTCCCTCACACAAATAACTTAGTTTTGCAGGATACAAAATTCTAGGTTAGCCATTATTCTGTTTTAGAAGACTGAGGATATGTCTTAAGTCCCTTCTGCCTTGTAAGGTTTCATTTAAGAAGTTTGCAGTTAGTCTGATAGGTTTTTATTTGTAGGTTTACCAGCTGTTTTCACCCTACTGCTTGTAGAAGTGCCTCTTTCATGTTTACTTTGGTCACCCTAGTGACTATGTGACATGGTGACTGCCCTTTCATATTGAATGTCCTAGGAGTCCTTTGTGCTTCTTGTAGCTGGATATCTAGATTTCTACCTAAGCAGGGAAATTTTCCTCAATTATTCCCTCAAATAAATTATCCAACCTTTGTGTATTTTCTTCTTTACCTTCAGGGATGTCTGTGATTCTTATGTCTGGCCTCTTGACATAATCCCTCATTTCTTGTAGGCTTTGTTCATTCTTCTTATTTCTCTGTTCTTTCTCTTTGACTGATTTGTTTACTCATAAGTGTTATCTTCGAGCTCTGAGATTCTTCTTCTGTGTGGTATAGCCTATTCTTAAGGCTTTCCACTGTGTTTTGTGATCCTTTGAATGAATTTTTCATTTCCAGAATTTCTGTTTTTTTTTTTAATACTTTGATTGCTCTAGAAAATTTTTCATTCATTTCCTGCATTGTTTTTGTGGCTTCTTTGTGTTGGGTTTCTATTATCTCTTGTATTTCATTGAGCTTTCTTACAATCCATATACAAAATTTTTCATCTGTCATTTTAACCATTTCTTTTATGTTGGTATCCATCAGTGAGGAGTTATTAATTTCTTTTGGGGGTGTCCTTTCACTCTGATTTTTCATGTTTC
>NW_012148208.1:117269-117954 GCF_000956105.1 Propithecus coquereli | reverse complement strand
CAAAAGAACAAAACAGAGACCTAAGTGTAGAAAAATTCAAACACAGTATAGTTAGAAAAATGATAACAAAAATCAAAGAAAAATTAGTAAAGTTTGTATAAGAGTATCTCAAGGTAAAAACAACCAGGTTCTACTTAAAGGGATCTAAGAAGAGTATAAGGCAGTTTTTTGGGAATACTATATGAACTAATCAAAATGGTGACAAAAAGTATGAATAATGGAAAAATTCTTTATGCACCTGTTTCAATGGAAGGGACAGGATGTGTGCTAATGCTAACAAAGAAGTAAAGGAACAAAAAATTTTACAATTAATTTTTTAGTTCAAATTGTAAGCAGTGGATGCTAATTATTTTTATTTTTATTTTTATTTTTTTTTTTGAGACAGAGTCTCACTCTATTTCCTGGGCTAGAGTGCTGTGATGTCAGCCTAGCTCACAGCAACCTCAAATTCCTGGACTCAAGCAATCCTTCTGCCTTAGCCTCCCGAGTAGCTGGGACTACAGGCATGCGCCACCATGCCCGGCTAATTTTTTTCTTTTTTTTTTTTTTTTTTTTGAGACAGAGTCTCACTCTATTTCCTGGGCTAGAGTGCCGTGGCGTCAGCCTAGCTCACAGCAGCCTCAAACTCCTGAGCTCAAGCGATCCTCCTGCCTCAGCCTCCCGAGTAGCTGGAACTACAGGCACG
>NW_012148208.1:90311-105799 GCF_000956105.1 Propithecus coquereli | reverse complement strand
TAAATGTTCCTTTAAATGTCAGAATAGATTGTGGGAAATGAAAATCACTAGTGTTAAATGGTAACAAAACTAATGTTTTTGAAATATTTATGTTAAAAGGCTTTTTGAAATTGAATACTTAGCTCCTGTAATGTGCTTTTCCTGACAGTCTTGAAAATCTTGGATATTCTTATTCAACACAGTTAGTAGATTTGATAGCTATATTTATTGTGCATTAATTCAGTTCAGATGAAAGTGGAGAAGAGTATCCCTTGACTAAAACACAATTGAATCTAAATGTGGTTACTACCAATGAGTTGTCAACTAAAGCCACAGGTTGGCCTTTGTGTCTGGCCAAATTGTGAGAAAGGTAAGATTGTGTCTTTATTAGTGACAAAAACAGAACTTATTAGCAAGTCATTTTGCATATTTTTGAAAGTAAATAAACTATGATATGTCCCTGTTATTTCCATTGTTTAGAAATATGTCCCATTGACAAAGAGACATAGTACATGGGTTTACCTTTTGCAATTCAACATATCAACAAATCACCAAATATTTGTTAAACTCCTAGTATCTGCAGAGAATTTCTGCATGTTTAGTGTGGATACCATTGTATTCATCATGATGTTTAGAAGTTTATGCAGCATGGTAAACGGGAAAGACTATTAGACTTTAAAGGAAAGAATCTTGAGCTTAAATTTGGAATCCATGATATCTATAGTCATACTTCTCTCTGATCTCCAGTCCCTTCTTTGTGTAATGGGAGAAATATAGCCTTTCTCCCAGACTTGTTAGGATGGTAAGAGATATTTTATGTGATGGCGTTCAGCTCTCTGCTCGATGTACAGATGGTGGCCGAGAACCAGTGTTAAAAGGAAACAAAATCATAGCCACACCTCAGAACCTGTGAGGCAATAGCAGATTTATGTGTAAAGGAAGCATTTTGTTGAGCTCATTGACTTGCTCTGGAACTTGGTAACACTGTCTCTAAACTTCTAAGTATGGTTTCTACTGTAAATGCTAATATTATCAGTAGAGGATGAGTAGTTGAAGATATTTTCCATACATCTTTGAGGGTTTCTATATGATACACACAAACCAAAATGTGTTCTTTTTTTCTTCTGGGCTTTACAGGCTCTCCAGTGTGTTCCTTTTGATTTTCTCCCTCTCACCTCTGCTCAATTTGAATTACTTCTCCATCTCTTTGAAGCCTGTACACTATCCTGCAAGCATGTGCCTGCTATAACTTCTCCTGGGTTAATTTAGAGAGACCCTCCTCAGCCTTCAGTTTCCCCCTCTGACTGCTCCTAAAAAATGCTCCCCTGAGTCTTAGCATGAAGGGACAGCATACTGAACCTTGAAAGAAATTATAAAGTAGAAAGCAGAAGGAAAGAGACCAGAAGAAGGGGAGGAGGAGAAAGGTAAGGAGGTTATGTTCTTTGATTATAAAACCAAGGCTTGTATGCACAGGTGATTGCTAAAGAAATGTGTGGGGTTGCTTTAGGCTTGTAATCTTTTTCCCTTAATTTGCTTGTGAGTTTTATTCTGCATAATGGATTTGGCTATGAGTCAGATAGGCCTGGGTTTAAATCTTTTCTACTTGTTAGCTTTCTGACTTTAGGTGAGTTAGTTAATTTGTGCCTCAGTTTCCTCTTTGTGAAATAGGAGATTATAACAACACTTGATATAGTCGTTTAGAGCTGTGGTCCCCAGCCCCTGGGCCACTGTTGGGAACGGGGTTGCACAGCAGGAGATGAGAGACTGGTGAGCAAGAGGAGCTGAGTGAAGCTTCATCTGTATTTACAACTGCTCTCCATCGCTCGCCAACCCGCCCCCTTCCCCCGGGTCCACGGAAAAGTTGTGTTCCATGAAACTGGTGCCTGGTGCCAAAATGGTTGGGGACCCCTGGTTTAGAGGATTAAGTGAGATGCAATGATCTGCAGTAGGGTATCAAGTGTTTGCTCATTTTGCTCGTTTTCTTCTTCCAAGAAATCTCCCTTCTTCTTGTCTCCTTCTATCCTTTAATAATGAAATAGACTGAGAATGTAAGTATGGTAATGGTGGCTTTTAAACTTATAATCCATATTCTGCATCTGTATCTTCATATAACTCTTCTTTCAATTCAGTATGGAGGCATTTAAGGTCCTCTCTTAGATTATCTGATTTGAATTCAACTGCACGACTTCAGAACTAGATATTATTCCCTCTAAAAATTCAGATAGTAAAAACAAATCAGACCTTAAAAAAATGGAGATATTTGCCAATGCTAGGCATATAGTAGGAACTCAAAAATGGCGCTAGGATGAAGGAATGAAAAAATGAATGAATGCCAGTGGGTAGATAAGTATACCCAACCACCCCATGTAGACATAGGCTATTTTTGATTCATTTTTGCTACTATTCTTAACCAACCTCTATGCTTGTTTAGTCTTTTCCTGTGTAGGTAACTGTACCTCTATTGATACTGACACAAATATCAATTGCTGAGAGAAAGGGCACCGCTCTGTCAATACCCATGTCCACAACTCCTCCCAAATATTTTACATCTGTTCTTTCATTGGAGAAAACGTGATTTGCAGAGTAAGAAACTATCCTGTTCTGCAGATAACTCTGATTAAGGCCTCTGATCTCTCTAAAATATCATTTTGTAGGAGTCACTAAGTACAGAAACCCCTGTTGTTTTTGTACCCATGGCTCAATCACTGGGAAAAAAAGCCGGGTGACAATAATACAGCACTGTATTTGCACCCAGGCGGAGACTCCTGGGCTCTAGACCCCCCAGCTGCCCTCAGGTATCTTTGTTTCCTTAAATCAAGCCTCTTTGCCTCTTCTCTGAGCCTTGACACTCCCGAATGAATTTTACAATTTTACATATCAGTTCCAAAGACATCTGAATACTAAACTGTGTACATAAAGGTTCTTCATATTTAGAAATTCTTAATTTAATAATATCATTGATTTTTTTAAATTTATTACACTATGCATCTGACATTTAAAACAAAGGGAAGTCATGTTAAATTCTTCCTCCAGTATAATTCAACTAGAAACATGTACTTTACATTTTTGATTATGTCATATAATTAATATTTGTGTGACAGTGTTGGTTATGGTATTCCAGTGAATGAAATGAAAGATGTATTGAGAAATGTCTTATAGTCATTAAATTATTCACTTATATATGCAAGTACAACATATTGTGTCCCAGGAGGTTATGATGAAATTGCAGAATGTGAACCAGAATGCTTTAGCAGTGTCTTCTTGCTCTCTAGTGAATTCTGTCACTTTGGTAGAGATATATCACTTGTAAAGGGTGTGTGTGTGCATTTATGTTGCTTGGAATACTGAAAACACACTCAAGTCTTCTGCATTTATAATAGGATCTATTTAAACTATTCAAGATTAGAAACAGCTAAAGAATATGTAGCCTTGGGAGTGTCATAGGTTTGAATGCCACCTACCCAAATTAGAAAGAAGTCATTTGCTTGCATTAGAGCTATAAATTATCATCACAGTTCATGACATCTGAGGAAATCAACCTAACAGAAAACAACAGCTGTACTATAGTATCCTTAGTACTGATTTTAGTTATGGTATGTTTCTTAAGTTTTTTACATGCATAGGAATAGATATTTCAAGGATAAAGATTAAGGAAAACAGTTCTGGGGACTCAAATGGCTTGCTACTGGAAAATTAATTTTATTCATTTCATGGTTATGGGTTTTCAACTGAATTTTTATCATCAAAGTATCAATATCAAAATCATTTTAAGTATTTATATTATAGCATTACTATTGTCATTTTTCATTGAGGTCTGTCAGGACTGAATTTCAAAGCATGCCTCTTTCATTGCCCAGGTAACATTATGCAGACAGGGGAGCTCTAATGTAACATTTCAGGCCAAAATGAGAGGAGAAAGGTAATCTTTTCTCCATTCTGTGTGATCATATCACAGACAAGGAAATACTGAATAAGTATAACAATCAATAAGGTTTGAAAATTTTGCAAATCGGAGGAAAGGTACAGCTTTTTTCTACTTCCCATCTCTGATCCATGCTCCACATTTCAGCCAGAGCCTTTTATCTAACACACAAATCTAACTGTGCCCCTTTCTTGCTTCATGGTTCTTCAATAGTTTCCCATCCATACAAATGTATACGTACTCATCTTACATTCAAATCTACACTATTTAGCACAGTGTATTAGTTCCCTAGGGCTGTCATAACAAAATAGTACGAACTGGGTGGCTTAAAACAACAGATTATTATTTGCCAGTTCTTGAGGCCAGAAGTTCAAAATTAAGGTATTGCCAGGGCTATGCTCTCTTCAAAGCCTCGAGGTGAGATGCCTTCCTTGCCTCTTCCAGCTTCTGATAGCCCCAGGCATTACTTGATTTGTGATGGCGTAGCTCCAATTTCTGCCTCTGTCTTCACATGGCCGACCTCTCCTTGTGTGTTCTTATATAGTCTTCCTTTTGTGCATGTGGGTGTCCAAATTTCCCTCTTTTTTTAAGAACACCGATCATATTGGATTAAGGGCTCACCCTCCTCCAGTATGACTTCATCTTAACTAAACTAATTATATCTGCAACAACACTATTTCCGAATAAGATCACGTTCTAAGGTGCTGGGGGTTAGAAATGCAATATATCTTTTTTGGCAGACACAATTCAACTCATAACACATGCCATCCAAACTCTTCAGAATCTGGCCATAAACCAACACCTGCCAGCCCCTTCCCCTATCTTTCTTCTTGTTTACCATATACACTTGCTGGAGGGAATTATCTCCTCCTTCCCAGATCATTCCAAACACTCTTATGTCTCTAATCTTATCATATACTCTTCCCATTGCTAGAATGTGTCCCCCCCTTTTGTCTTTTCTGGTTGGAAGATTCCTATTTTACTCAATATTTCCTCAAGTATTGCCTCCTTAGTGAAACATTTCTTAATTTCTCCAGGCAAATTAGCAATTTACCCTGTATGCGTTCACTGTTTATTGCACCTTGGATTGATATAGAGCATGTTACATTGGATTCTTGTTGTCTTTTGGTCTGCCTATCTTCCCACTGAGCTGTAAGCTCTTGGAAGGCGGTGGCCATGCCTTTCTATTTTGGGACACCTGGCAGACATTGAATAAATATTTGTTAAACGAATAAGACCCCCTACCCAGGCCCAGCAATCTTGGAGCATGGCAAGGATGATAGGAGGACACCAGAAGCAATATCTTATACCTCTCAGTCTTCTCTCTCTCTGCCTAAGAGAGGGATTCTGCCAAGGGGTCTTCACCAGTTCAAGACACTGGTCAGTCATAGAAAAGACTCTTTTAGGGTTTCCAAGCTGACAACCAAAGCCGTACTGGCTTAAAAACCAGCAACAGACTTTGACAGTGTCCAAGTTGATGCTTTGGCAAGGTGATAGTACTGTGTGGGTTCTGTTCAGCTACCGATTGCTAGTAGGGGAAGTGACCTTTGCTGGCTGAAATAAAGAAGCTGGCTTTGCATGACCCATGTGACATACTTACTGATTACACCATGAACTAGGAAAACAAAAGTCCACGTTTTTCCCCTAAGCATTTATCATTTTGTAAAGAAAATTTCTTTTCTCTTTCAAAGGAGAAGTGTTAATTTTCCAAAGCACCATTTCTACAAAGATGAGTTGGCAAATTCAAGTCAAGCTCTAATATTCAGAGAATTATAGGGCCAGGATTTTAGTGGAGATGGGACCAATGTAATTTCTTTCAATAGCCAAGGAGATATTTCATTTCAATAAATGCTTTGCAGGAAAACTTGTGGGTTCTGAATTAGAAGTCCTGGAATCAAAAGCTGAGTTGGTAGAAAAGGAAATTCAGACAGTCAGTTTCTCATATGCATAAAATCAGGAGAAGTACTTCACAGGAAAGCTGTTAGGATAAAATAATTTATGTTAAAAAGTGTTGAAGCCTTGGGAAAGAATGTTATATAGATCAATAATAGATCATTATCATCATTAGGAAGGTATTTTGACATATTTTATGAATTTCTCCACAAAGGAGAAAGTATTTTTTAAAGTGGTTTGTAGTCTGTGTGTTTCCAAATTTTTGCAAGATTTTTTATGTAGTCTAATTCAATATTGATTCTGCTGGCCATAATCCTTTCTAGTTTTGAGAAGTATGGATTCCATGATTTTAATCCTCATTCTTGTCAATCCAAGGAGATAGCCTAAAGCGTGCACACCTATAGAGTTCAGTTGATTCCTTTATTTAACAAGCACTTCCTGAGCTACTCTCTGTGCCAGGCTCTATGCTAGTGCTAGCAATAGGCCTGGCTTCTGCCTTCTGGGTAACCAGAACAAACCATCGAAACAGTAAAAATTATCAAGCACCTATATATATTTGCTTGGAGGAGGCTCTCTGTGGAGGTGATATGAAGGTGAATGAATGCCTTAAGGATGACAAGGAGCCGGCCATGTCAGAAGTAAAGGGAAACTCACTTCAAGCAAAAGGAAGAGCTTGGGCAAAAGCCCAAGTTAGAAAAGAACTGAACAGTTATTTACCCAAGCACAGAGAGAAGAGCAGCGTGACTAGGTCAGGAAAAGAAAGGGGGAGGATGGCATAGATAGGCAAAGGCCAGAGAGGTTCAGGCCATCCTGGTCATGGAAAAGAGTGTGGAGTTTCTTTCAAGTGCAATTGTAAATCCACAGTTAAATGTTTATCGCCAAATCTAAGTGAAAGGGGAACTGAATTCCCCCGTGAAAGTTTCCCATAGCTGGTAGCTGAGGATAAGCAGCATATTCAGATATCACTGTAGCATGTGACAACAAGAGAACATCAGGTTAAATTAGCAATGGGGCATGTACAGGCTTTGGAAATTAGAGGTCAAACATGTTACCAGGAAGTTGGGTCACACCGTGACCACATCCTAGAATGAGGGTAAGGCTTGAGTCCCTAGGAGTCTCATGCTCTCTCCCTTTGTCTTTGAAGGAGAGAGGATGGAATTAGCTTTTGTTAAGACCTTCTCTGTGTCGGGAATTGCATACATATTGTCTGATGTAATCCCAACAACAATCTCACGAGGAAAAATTATTTTCCCTCTTTACCAATGAGGAAATTGAGACACAGAGAGAACCAATGTTGGGCCCAAGTTCATACAGCTTGTCTAAGCTCACTCCTCTGTCAACCTTCCCAAGTCCCCACACTCTCATCACTCCACAGAGCCTCCGTAGGTGGGTGGCACAAAAAGCAGACGCCTCAGCCAGGCTTGCCTAGCGGAGGACTGGTCGTCTAAGGGTATAGCTGCTTGGACATGCCACGTCAGGGGGCAGAATTCCATGCCCTTGAAAATAAAACAGAGAATCTGATTTCTCTGCAACCACACATTGGTGATTTTCAGTTAATCAGTTAGTTTTCTTGGGCTGCTGGGTATAGATGTTAACTTGGCTATTTGGTTGATCACACTGCTTGGTTTACAAAAACAAACAAACTAACCAGACTTTTATTTCTCACAAGCATAGTTGCAAACGTTATGGAAATCTTTCTTATTAGAGAGAAAAATAGAATTAGTGGCAGGTAACATACTGGCAAAATCCTGTAAGTGATCACTCGATTTTTTTTCCCTTCCCACAAATGACACATACAGATGCTTTAAAATGAGAATGTAGAAGGGTTTCCGAGGAAACTCTCACTGTGGCTTCGCACTTCATGTGGAAACCTCGCTTTGTGTGTGTTTTTTGGGGAAGGCGCTGTCCACCTACTTACAGTACACTCACGTATACGTATATAGATGTGCATATACACATACATATACATGATATATATTAAATCATGAAATTTGATTTTGCTGTGGGGAAACGTTTTTACATTAAAAACATCCAACAGAATTATATTCTACTTACTTAAACTGATACAGAATTAAAGTATTTCATCTTATAATTATATTGTAATTAGTGCCATAGGCATGAAGATCATACAGGGATCTCGATTGTTTAATAAATAGACTGTACAATTACTATCTCCTAGAGCTTTACAGCTTTAGCATAGTTTCAAGCGATAGGGTCTGAAAAATAATGTGGTTATTTTTGAATCTGCTATAAATTTTTCTGATGAGTGAAAGCAGAAAGGGAATAAAAAAGATCTTGCTGTTTCTGTTTTAAAATAGCTTTTCTGAGGAAGCTCATATATATCTCTTCAGTGATATTTTATTAATTACATTTTTCTCCAGTAGGTAAAGACAGGAAATCATGGTCCATTGGTCAGTACAACCTATTTTCCTCTTTGCTTCTGGGGAACAAAGTATGAATTGAGTAGGGGATTTTAATAGTACATGTGAAGTGTAGTGTGTTCACGTAAAAGTTAATTTAAAAACGCTTTTGTGCAAAATTCAGTTTGTTCTGTCAAGTATTGCACTATGGGCAGAATTTCCTTTCAGCCAAATGAGGTATGATTCAGGTGGTACTGAATTATATTCTAAGCTTAAACATTATTTTAAAGATTTTTAATAAAAACATGAGTTTTTGATTGTTGTTTCATACTATCTATAAAGAATGAAAAGATAAACTATTCCACAGGATACTGTATTTCTGTTCTTGTTAGAAGGATCGTAAGATGTGTGTGTGTGTCTTCTTGCCTTCTTCCTACTGCACCACGCCAGTGGCCATGTTCTTATATTAATCTTCGAGTGGTGGTGAGAGGCATCAGTTTTATGTAATTGGCTACATATCATATAATTAGGAACTTAGCAAATAAGATAAGCTAAAGATATGTAAATGTTTTAAAGGGTAGAATGAAAGAAGAGAGTTGGAGTTAATTAAAACTAGACTTTGTTTAAATAGTCACATACATTTACCAATAAGACACAAACCTGCAGAGACTAAGAGCTTTGGAAAAAGGATAGGAGAAAAGATGTCAGCAAGTGTTTTGGGTGATGAAAGGTGAATGGACGATTACAGCAAGTAGCAATTTCAGAAGCTACAGAAGAGGAGGTTGCAGTGGGTGAGTCTGTTTGTACCATAAACACAGAGCCTCAGCCTTTGAAGGCTGCAAGGAAGCTCCTTTCTCTCCTCCACATCCCCAGCAAGGCATGTAAGGATTATTACTTGCAGAACCTGAATGGTCTCAAAGAAAAGCACTCTCCAGAAACTGTCATTTGTGTGTCTTCTGATGAAAAGGCCTCCTTGCTATCTGATTACCTGACCAGCCCATCCATTGGCATAGAGCTTCCAGTCGGGTTTTTCATACCGCGCTCTTAGTAATGTCTTCACAGTCAAAGATCCCCAGACGTTTGACAATAGCCTCAACAACGAAAGACTGAAATCAAAGCCAACCAAAGAAAGAAATCAGAAAGAGACAAAGACAACAAAAGAGAATAGAAGGAAAATTCTGCAAATTATAATTAATTACTTCAGAGAGATAAGAGAATATATTTCATGTATTTATGTTATTATCTAACATTTAGTATGGGCTGGGCACTTTTCTGCTGACTTCATAATAGTGTCTCATTTAATCCTCATAGAAATACCTTTCAGGCAGACATTACTTTCATGCCCATTTTATAGAAATGAGTAACTTAGCAAGGGCACCCTAGTAATTGGGAGAGCCAGGATTTGAACCCAGGCAGTCTGGTTAAAGTCCATCCTCTCAACCATTACATTTCACTGCTCTTCCAAAAATTGAGAACAGGATGTTGTGACAAGGAAACAATCAGAAAGAACTTCTGTAAACTGAATATATCATAGCTAAAATAAAATATTTATTAGTAGAAAGAATAATGGAATTTTCCTAGAAAGTAAAACAAAAAGTCAAAGAAGTGGAAAACAGAGAAATATAATGAAATGAGAGTATCAGTCCAGGATGTTCAACATTGGACTAATCAGTTTCCAGAAAGAGAGAATAAAAAGAAATGAAGAACTCATCAAGGAAATACAGACCTGAAGGTGTTTAGGTATGTCAAGACATGTTTATGACATAAAACTATGGTTATGAGCTGAAGGTTTGGATTGCATCCTGACTCTACCACTTCCTAGCTGTGCAAACTAGACATGTTATCCAAGCCCACTGGGAAGTTGAGGATGATAACATTAGTACCAGCTCGTGGAGATTTTGTGAAGATTACATGAGAGCTACATAGAAAGCACACAGAATAGTTCCTGGTATATTTTCAGAATAACATACATCAAGACACATAATATAACCTTTTAGGGTATACAAAGGATATAGGGAAAATACAGAGGAAAGAGAAAAAGAGAGAGAAAGAGAGAAATAGTTCATATACAATAAACCAAGAATCACAATGGCATTGGAATTTTCAACAGCTGTGAAAGTTATAAGACAATTGAAGAGGCCTTCTAAATTCTGAGAAAAATGATTTGAGGGCTAGCATTCTATTTCAAGTCAAAAGAGCATTCAAATGTGAAGGATCTAAAAATAGGTAGGTGTCATTTTTCTGTTAGGGAGGTGTGCAAATGAAAGAGTAGACAAAAAATGATGATGTGAGACTCAGGCCAGAGAGGACTGGAGAGATTAAGGAGAAGTTCCCTTTCACCCAGAGTGGAAAACAGCCAAACCGCATTGGAGAGAGAAAAAAACATCCAGTGTGTTTGAGTATTTGAAATTACTACAAGTATGATGTTTGAAATTAAATATTTAAAACAAATCACTTGAAAGATTTGTTGAGGGCAATTATTTGGGAAATTCTAACAGTAATACATAGGGATTCAAACATAAAGAAAGACAGTTATTGATTTCAAAAATAGACAACAAAAGAAACATAAAGCACTAAACACTATTTGACTCAGCCATGAACAATATTATTTATGTAATGGTAATGTAAATAATGATTAGTCATTTAACTAAATAATTATAAGGGAATTGGGAAGTGAGAAGAGTGTAAAATCCTTAAAGACAAAAACAGGAATCAATATGTAATGTCCAATATATAAATCAAGAAATTACAGGCTTATTGTTTATAAAGATGGATCTGAACGACTAGAAAAATGGTTTTAATATTGGAGGGATCAGAAAAATAGTTGAAACAGGAAGTCTAGGAGTAGAGAAGGATGGGACAGGGAGCTTCTGCTTTTTAATTTTTTTTTAACGTAAGCACTTTTTATTTTTACAAAACTTAAAATGACATTTAGAAGTTTCGAAAGAAATGATATTGTAGAGAAATGTGAAGATTATGAACACAATTTGAATGTGATATTGAGGCAAGCAAAAAAAATGCAAAATTAAGAGTCAAAGATTGAGAGAATAATAGCCACTCTTTAGAAACAGAACTTGGCAAGCTAAACGTCTAAATCAATGGAATATGCTTACAGAAGTAACTTTGCAGGTAATATCAGTTTACCAATAGATTCCTTATCAAAGTGGGGATTAGGAATCTCTCTCCAGGCACTTTTATAAGGGCACTAATCCCACCCATAAGGGCTCTGTCCCCATGCCTAATCCTCCCCAAAACTCTACCTCCTAATACCATCACCTTAGGGGTGAGAATTTCAATGTATGAATTTAGGGGGCACAAATTTTCAAACCATAGTATCAAGGAACTTCAGAACTTAAGGAATTTCATAAAGTGTGGATGTGTCTAACTTATGCTTTTACTTTGATTCCTTACACCCATTTTTGTAAGCATGGAATTAGAGAAAATGATTATTATCAAGAGGAGCACTGAGGGTCAATAAGAATCACAACAAGGTATCTGGGGTTGGAGAGGGGAACGAAGTGGTAGCAGGTTTGCCCCCACGGTGCTGAATCGGAATTATAGGAGAAGGTTATGAATTGGTTGCAGACTCACTGGTTTCATTTTCTTTTTACACATGTAATGATTGAACCAAGTATCTCTTCAACCAGCAGCCAGCAGCTCAACATTACCCTCCCAACAATCCTTAGCATTCCTGACCCTGACCACTGAATAAATCACTCACATGTTTATGACATAGAACGATGGTTATGAGCTGAAGGTTTGGATTGCATCCTGACTCTACCACTTCCTAGCTGTGCAAACTAGACATGTTACCCAAGCCCACCTGGAAGTTGAGGATGATAACATTAGTACCAGCTCATGGAGATTTTGTGAAGATTACATGAGAGCTACATAGAAAGCACACAGAATAGTTCCTGGTATATAATAAGCACTCAAGATGATAGTCATTATTATTAATATTAATGTTATTAACTTTGAGAATACAATGACTCCATAAATATAACTTAATCATAAATGTATGAAATTTTATTTTATCATTATTGACTATGACTACTATAATAAGGCTTTTATATGGTTTTTTAACCACTTAGAAAGTGTATGCTTATTATTTATTGAAGTAATCTGAGTAATTTACATTTATTTTGAATTTTGAATTTATCAGCACCCCTAATTTTTTCAGTCACTCTTGATTGAACTTCTCATTTTTTGTTTTCAGTCTTCTGAAACTCAGTCTTCTCTTAAATTGTGTTCTCAGACATCTTGTAAGGCATGAATATAATCTAAAAGTTCTTTGTCTCTTTCAAGACAGTTTCATCCTGTATGATACTTTAGGTTCACCATTTCTCTTAGATCATTGGTCCTTTTTATTTATCCCAAGTCTCTATTTCTTCTATAACCAAGATAATGAGATAATGGGCTGCATTAGCTCTTTAGAAATTTAAAATAAGAAATAACCAAGATATCAAGTGCCTGACCAGTAGCTCTCATCTCTCAGAAACATAATATTTTGAGCATATCCAGGGTAGATCCTTTCTTGGGAACACACTCTAAATAATCTCAATGGCAATTTTTAAATTTATAACGAGAAAAAGCAATCACAGGGTTGCAGGTACTTTATGCCTATATGAATGTTTCATTTTTCTCCGGTACACCTATCACCCAAGGAGCCAAATTATCATTTACTCATAGAGCTTAAAATCAAAACAAAGGGAAGCAGTTTGACAAATTTGTTGTTTACTGAAATCCAGCTAAACTTGTTTGATGCATTCATCTCCACACAATAGATTATCTTGCCAGGAGAATTAAGATACTCAAAGTTCACTGAGGCTATCTTTTTCTTGAATCCACCAGCTTGAATGGATACTACCAGTATTTGCCTCTGTTACTCTCCTTTCTATGTGTGGTAAAATGAGTTAAGATTCTCCCTCCACCTTCCTAATCATGTAGGACGTAGTTTGGGCATCATCCCATCCCTGTAGTGAATGTATGGGAACTCTGCAATGAAACTCAGGCAAGGGACCGTATCATAAGGAGAAATTAATAGGTATAATATTAATTTCTCATGTAGACTTGATAACAAGTTCTTAGAAGAAAATTAATCCCTGTGATAGAAGTGATTAATTTCAGGCCTTGTTGGGAAAAATTCAATAGCTCCCTTCTTTTTTCTACTTCCTGTTATTAGAAGCAGAATTTTCTCTTCCCCTAATCTTCTCCTCAAAACATTAGAGAGGACTTCAAGAGCTGGGGAAGGGGGTGGACCCCTTACAGAAAAGGATGAGTAAATAAGGACTCCAGAGACAGAATGGGTAAATGACTTCAGAGAGCTAGGAAATATATGAGGTTCAGAGGCAAGCCACTGGGCCTCCATCCCCTTAACCCCTGCCATAAGCCAGGAGGAATATGCACCCCATCATTCCTCTGTAAACCCCCAAACCCAAACAAGGAAGTGTTTTGTCCACCACATGGTAAGAATAAGCTAGATAACTAGAGAAGGATATAACAACCAGTCCTCTCTACATGACATTGCAACCATCATTTGAATTATTAAATACAGAATTGCCTAGAATTTTATCAGATGCCAGTGTGTACTGGCTTCAGGAAACCTTGAGTAGAGATAGAGTCTGCATGATAGTGTAAGATCCCCACTTCCACCAACCCGTAAACAAGTAGGAACACAACACCCCCACTGGACTTCTTTGTATAAATTTCTCCTCCTTGTACTGTAGAAAGAAGCCTGCTCTGAGGGGCCAGGAAGAAGAGAGGAATTATTAAGTTTAAGTTACTTTTATTATTGACTCCTTTTCTTTACCAGAGGTGACTAAATTCTGCAGATTTGAATGGAATACAATACATTTTTTTTCAATGATTATTCTATCTAACATTAAATGTTAACTTCAGAGTTGGACTCCATGATGACAATTTTATTCCTATTATTTTCAAGTTCTTGAAAGATGTCTCTGTTTTTCTCCTCCAACAAAGCATTTGAGGAGTATTTTAGGTTATGGTTACTAAAACATCTCTTGGTCATAGCTGTCCCAGCAATATATGGAGGCATAAGGTTGACTGTGCCTAAGTCCACGTGTTAGAGAAGTTATAACTATTAAGGCAAAACAGGGAATCTAGTCTTCCCAAAGATTTGGTTTTAAAAACCCTTCATCCGTTGAACAAGTACACATGCCCTAAAATAAAATGTAGAGTAGTATTGAACATTACTAGTGAACATTACTATCTAATTTTATTTTTCAACTTGACGATAGAAGGCAGGGGGATGTAGATGGAGATCTTCAGGGAAGCAATGGCTCCTAATTGGGGTCATCAGACAGAATTTTCCTGCAATCTCTTCTACCTATGATTTGATTTTGATGATTTGTGTTTTAGCAATCCACGAAATAAACATTTATTGGATTGTTGAAACAACGCTTGTATGGTTCACGTTACTTTCCCATATTTTACACCCCATACTCTGTCATTCAATTGCAATTTCTTTAAAATTTTGACTCATGATTGATGACGCAGAAATAGTAACTGATGTACGTACCACAAAGTCCCAACCTTGTTTCATCCTGTCTAGGTTACAAGACCAGTTAAGGTATTGTGTGAAAACAAAGTACGGAGACTTTGCGCTTTTGCAATTTCCCTGTTTCAGAACATGACTTAAGCAAAATGTGGCCTCGTGGTTTAGTCGTGACTGGGCGCTAGATATGCTCAATACTGACTCTCTACTCCATTCCTGTTCTGTCTTTGGCTTTTGAACTTGCTGGATCACCCTAGGTCAGTCATTAAATATGTCAGTGTCCTCAGAATTCCATAACAAAGTAGAGGATTGATAAAAACATTTGCCAACTTGTCATCTGAGATTTTTTTGAGGATCAAGAAGGTTAACATAGTTAGATGGTAATGGGGCCTCGAATGTCATATCTGTTTTTTAACCCCCAGAAATCATTTTTCTTGAGTAGAAGAAAGATAGCAAAATTGCTTCTTCCGTCTGTTATTGAAGAAAGATATTCATTTTATTTACATTTTAAATATTCCTTAGAGTGTTAATGACGGTAAAATCCCTAGAGATCATAAGTTGAAATGTTATACATACTGCTTGAGTATAACACTTTTTAATGCTGCATCCAGTGCACCTGTGGGCACCATGAACGTCAGTGTTCTCTATTCTTCAGTTATCACAGTAGAAATATAAACTATAGCAAGCACCACACCAAACTGTTTGCTGTCTCATGCCTCTTTAGGATCTGCAAACATTTGTGACATAAACATTACTGAAATAAGTCATATAATAAGTATATCTTTTATTGATATTTCCTTTTATTCTCACCCAAACTCTA
>NW_012148208.1:89075-90246 GCF_000956105.1 Propithecus coquereli | reverse complement strand
TGTCAGTGTCCTCAGAATTCCATAACAAAGTAGAGGATTGATAAAAACATTTGCCAACTTGTCATCTGAGATTTTTTTGAGGATCGAGAAGGTTAACATAGTTAGATGGTAATGGGGCCTCAAATGTCATATCTGTTTTTTAACCCCCAGAAATCATTTTTCTTGAGTAGAAGAAAGATAGCAAAATTGCTTCTTCCATCTGTTATTGAAGAAAGATATTCATTTTATTTACATTTTAAATATTCCTTAGAATGTTAACGACGGTAAAATGCCTAGAGATCATAAGTTGAAATGTTATACATACTGCTTGAGTATAACACTTTTTAATGCTGCATCCAGTGCACCTATGGGCACCATGAACGTGAGTGTTCTCTATTTTTCAGTTATTATAGTAGAAATATAAACTATACCAAACACCACACCAAACTGTTTGCTGTCTCATGCCTCTTTAGAATCTGCAAACATTTGTGACATAAACATTACTGAAATAAGTCATATAATAAGTATACCTTTTATTGATATTTCCTTTTATTCTCACCCAAACTCTATCATGTTATAAGTACAAACATTATTCCCATTTTATTGACTAAACTCTAAAATTGAATTAAATTTCTTTTCACAGATGAAAGAAATAAGGTTATAAAGGATACAAGTGTTTCAGTTAAGTAATATAATTTTTCATGACCTTCAATTTCTTAAGAGATGGACCAAAAAAAAATTGCTTAGGCTACTGCTGTAACCCAAACCTAAACAGAAAGTTTAAAGAAGGTATACTTCTAGGGAATTACCCAACCTCAGAGTTCTTAGGATTTCCAGTGTTATCTTCTGTGTCAGTATCTTGAAAATACCAGCTTACTAATTCTCAAAAATAAAATTGTGTGTTTAATATCTGGTAGAAGAAGCATATTAACCATAATCTTGACAAGTGTCTTCTTTCAATTCTATTACAGAATTAAAATAGTTTTTTTTTATCTAGTCAAGAGTTATGATATATTGTCAAACAGCACATAACAGACATTTAATTTAATATTTGTTAAATGAATTAGTAAAATTTGGGTCTCAGGGAGGAGGGGCTTAGAGTATGAGGGAAGATTGAGAAATAGAGTTGGCGATTGATTTGTCAGCTAGATAAGCTAGTGAATAGGAATATGGCACTATTGCTTTTCAGTAC
>NW_012148208.1:83406-84705 GCF_000956105.1 Propithecus coquereli | reverse complement strand
TGAAATACATAAGTCAATTTTCAATACTTCTGCTCTTACATACTGTCATTATAAGTAAAAGGACTGTCAATATTATTTCTGTTTCTGTCTTAATTGCCAGCTAAATTTTAAGGAGACTAGGGGGACCATATCATTAAGAGCCTCTAGAAGTTGGAAAGGAATTTAGAAGTCATCCATTTCTGTCTCCAACTATGCAGGAAGTTCATCAACAAAATTCCACTAGGTATCTACCCAAGTTTCAACACCTGCAAATGTAAAACAACAACTTTTTCAATATTCAAATTTTTTAAAAAATCATGACCTAATATTGAAGTAAGCATAAGCACATACGTTCATTCTGCACCTGACATAACACTTTCAATGTAGTAGGCTCTGGATAAATATTTGCAAAGTGAATGAAATTTCTTGAGTCTACTATGTACAGCTTGGTTCAGGTATAGATACTCACTAGTACTACGTACTTTCATTATTCTTCGTAGTAAGTCTGTTAGTGTGTATATAAAAAAGTTTGTGTGTGTGTGTGTGTGTGTGTGTGTGTATAAATACAACTGTAATTCATTTTTAAGCTTTATTTTAAGAACTCCAAGATACCAAATGGTGTGCAAGAATCCTTAGACACCCACTGTTACATAACAGTAGACCTTTGTTCCAGCTTAGAAAATATGGAAGAAACTTTGAAAATAGAAAAGGAGTAGACCCCACAAATGAAACCTGATAACTGTAATTAGAACAACTTGGCCTTTACTTGGCTGGAATTAATGACCTGTGTGAATAAATTTTACCTAAAGTTTTTCTTAGTAAAAGCAATTCAAGTACCATTGTTATTTTAAAGGGAAACATTCGAATAATGGCAGTTCTGGAAATGATTTTTTTTTTAACCATTCTTTTTAATCTAAAGTGCATACTAAATGAGACGCCATTAGTGTCACAGATGCTAATTTTCACTAGCAATGACTGAAGTGGCATTCTTTCCCATTTGCATTTGATCCTAGCAATGATGAGAGGTGATGAGTTGATTATGAGCTGTTTTCACTGCACTGCCCGCTGTGCAAATTTATGCTCCTAGACAAGGATGACACATAGTTGTGGCATTAAAGAGCTTTCTTCATTGCTTTTTGTATGGAGACTGTTAAGATACATTTTAACTCTTATCTAACCAGGTATAAGAAAAGGAAGAAGTATTTACATACACTGGTGCTTACTTGAGGCCACACACTTGCCCAAGGAACTCACATTCATTGTTTTACTTAATCATCTCGAGACCCCCATGACCTAGGCATTATTTTTATTCCCAATTCA
>NW_012148208.1:79585-81471 GCF_000956105.1 Propithecus coquereli | reverse complement strand
CAAAAATTTTGGGGACAAATAGATTAGTCACACTTGAAAAGTGTTCACACAATATGAAGAAAGGGCAAGAGACAAATGGTTGGGAGACATGACAGAAGGGTAGCCTCCCCTTTGTTTGGAAATTTGGATAGTATATCCTACAAGAAGAGTATAAAGTCAATACTTTGGATTACCAACACACTGGATTTTTTAAAAATCAATTTAATCAGGCACTTATGTCTTTAATCTTTCCTTGCCTTGCTTTGGAGATAAATCACTTCATTATCCCTGAAAATTATGTGTTTTTAAATAATGGAATCATGCCCATGCTCTACATATCTAAGTTTCCAAATTTAGTATTACCAAACTTATCCATTTCTCTGTCTTTCTAGTGTTAAGGATTTAGGTGAACTTTCAGAAACAAAACATTCATATTAGCGTCTTAGTACAAACAAAAACATCCTCCCTTAAGAATTGATTAATTAGAATAGAAGAAGTTTTTAATCTGCCTCTGGTGGTAGATGAAGTGATTCTTGTATAGAGAGAGCCATTTGTTACTACAGCTGGCTAAGCCCCTTCCTGCCCTTATGTGAAGAGCTTCGGAGGTTTTCACCTAGTCTGTATTAGTTTTCTAGGGCTACCATAACAAAATGCAACAGACAGGGTGGGTCAAACGATAGCAATTTATTTTCTCACAGTTCTAAAGTTTGGAAGTCCAAGATCAAGGTACTGGCAGGGCTGGTTTCCACTGAGGGCTGTAAGGGAAGGAGCTGCTTCAGGCCTCTCTCACTCTAGCTTACAGATAGTTACCCTCTTACAACCTCTTCCTCTGTGCATGCATCCCCCTTGGTTGTCTCTCTGCGTGTCCTAATAGCATTTTATGAGGGTGGCAGTAGGGCTGGATTAGGGCCCACCCTACTGGCCACATTCTTAACTACCCCTTTAAAGGCCTTATCTCCAAATACAGTCATGTCAACACATTAATTTGGGGGGAACACAATTCAGCCATACCATAGTCCCTGAGGTCCTACTACTTGGAAGTGAGGATTTGATTTTCAGCTGCTTCCTTCCTTCTAATTATTCTAGATCCTTCCCCACTTTCAGTTGACCAGTGCCCTAATGTTGCCAGCCCCATGTTTGACCTGGACTCCTCACTGCGATGTCCTCTTTTATCTTTTCTCTGCAGTCTTTGGTCTTATTCTTTCCTTCTTCCCATCCACACATACCTCAGCTATATCCCACTAGGCTTCCATTAGGAGTAATTTGAATATTAATAGAAGCAACACGTCTGCTCTACCTCCTTGACAAGCACTGTCTGGCTACGTAGTAGACTCATCTGGGCTGCTTTACAAACATACCTATGTCTGGGCCCCACTACCTGATATTCTGGTTTAGTTGATCTAGTGAGGTCCATGTTTCTGATGCTCCGACCACCTTCATACCTTTCTGTCTGTGCTTTTCTGAGCCTAGAATGCCTCTGCACATTTTTTCCAGCTTTTGAACTCATATCTATTTGAATTTCTAGTTAGACTGTCACTCCCTTAAAAAAGCCTCAACCAGTTACCCCCAGACAGTGTATTAGGGGCAGTCTGGCAGAGCAGTAGGTAACACGGACTAAAGTCACATAGACCTGGGTTTGAAGGTTCTATCTGCTATTTCTTAACTAGAGGATTTTGAACATTTTATTAAATCTCTTGAGCCTCGGTGTAGTAATCTGGAGAAGGGGAAGTCTTACAGTATGTCACATAGGGTTAATGTGAAAATTAAGTTAATTATCACATGTAAATTTCCTAGTCCATAGTACATATTCACTTAGTAATTTCTCCCTCCTATCTTCATAGTGTTTGTTCCATGCTTCTACGTTTTTTGTTTTTTTTTTTAACCACAGTTTATTTCGTTACGTGCTC
>NW_012148208.1:76632-78210 GCF_000956105.1 Propithecus coquereli | reverse complement strand
AAGTATTTATAACTTTAAAAATACAGTTCCTTCAAAGAAACATGTTCTACAATTATTGGACATTACATTATAGGTCAAAGAATTATCATAAACTGAGTTCATTTCTACCACTATTTTGACATTTCAATACCATTATTAACTCCTCAATAGACTGAAATATTCATATAGCCATATCCAAATATGCTGTTACAAAAATAAATATAATTGGCAACGAGGAAATCGTCTCTTCCAAGTATCCAAACACAAACTTACTAGTATTTTTTTCCACCCATTCTTTCCCTGTTTTGGCTTACATACTATATATTTGCCCCACATAAACATGTCTGTTCTTACTAAGAAAAAAACGTTTAAATTCCTTAGACTAGCGGCAGCAGGTGTTGCCTAAGACGGGAGTGTTTATAAGCTTTATGATATTAACTGCAGCACTCAACCTCAGGTGGCATAAAGCATGCAAAAAAGAACTTTCTGTCAGTTTTATTATTTCTAAAAAGGTTCCCCTTGAAGCAGAAGAGTGACCTTGCTCTGCTGAGCTGACATATGCCACTGGATTAATGGTCGAGCTCTGCTGGAGGGAAGCTCACGGAAACATTACAACTCCAGAAGCTGGGCTAGCCGTGACCATTAATCAGGGGGACCAAAATCATGCATCAAACACACTCATTTAAAAGTAGTAAAAATGACTTTAACAAAACTTTTTGAGAATTAGCTTATTGTTTGTCATTACTTGTGTTCAAGGAGATCACCGCTTGACTAAAATCTCCCTTGGGGAGACCTTTAGAAAGGTTATTATGTACCCAGGGGCCAAGCGAATGCAGAGCGCTTTTAAAGCTAATGCAAGTAATGGGGGAGTTTTGTTCTAGAGCCTTTGATGGGAAAGTTTATTAAATGGATTCTATTTTCTTAAATAAATTTTTCCATTTTTATTTACCTATAATTTCAAAGTAATGGGTACTATCTATGAATGTTTGCCCCTTTGCGATTGTTTTATTTTATTTTTAAAACTGGAGCAACTGAATTTAGTGGTATAAACGTATCTGGCAAACTTGTTAGGAAATTTTTCAGGAAACTAAAGTTTGAGTCAACATATTTAACCATTAACTATGTTAAAAAGTATTTTAGGCTTAAAAGTACTATACATTCTTCCATCATGTTTGCTAATGAAAAATTTTCAAGATTTTTTCTATGATTATTGAAAAGAAAACATGGCCTCCATCTAATATCCTGAGATTATTTGATTTAACTTAGCTGATAATAAGTTACTCTTGTTTTTTAAAACTCCTTTGATTATAAAATTGAGTAGACATAATTTTTCCTTTATATTTTTACTAGTTTGTCTTTTAGAGTAATAACATTATACATAATACATATGATATAATTTCATTAATAGGTACAATAAGTAGAAGCATCTGGAACTTTCTAAGAAAACCAAAATAAATTTGATAAATAAATTTGATTATGGTTAATGTTGTAAGGTCTGTTGTGATCAGTATTTCAAAGTTATTATTCTCCTAAATAAGAATTACTTTCTTTTACCATAATCTCCAATATTACTTTCTGATTATTAGCCATACCTTACAT
>NW_012148208.1:71147-75305 GCF_000956105.1 Propithecus coquereli | reverse complement strand
AAAAAAAAAAAAAAAAAAGGATTTGCCTCTATATTTGTGTGCCTTGTGTCTTTCATTTGAATATTGCTCTATTTAATGCTTATAGATTGAAATGATTTGGTCAATGGCACCAATGGAGTATAAATTTCTCCAGGACAGTCTTGTCTTATTCATAAAGACAGCCCTTACCCCTAGTACGAAGTTTAGCCATGAAAGCCACTTAATGTATTTATGCCGAATTGCATGATGCAAAATCTTATGATCTTTAAACATAAGCAAAGAATTGTCATTGGTGTAATGTAAGTAAGTTATAATTTGCTTTTGTGTAACTGTGAAATTCATGATTTGTGACATTGAACTCAAAAAGTAATATAGGATTTGTCAACTGCTGTGGTTTTCCCCAAGCCTCACAACTGTAGGATGTTTCTCCATAGGTGCCACAGCACTTAAGAACCAGGGCAATCAATGTGTGCTAAAATGTTCACTAAAAAAGCATCAGCAAATGGTTTCAAAGGGAAGGTGGGACTTGATCCTGCCATTGAAGAATAGACTGGGTTTGAGTAGGTGGAATAAAAGAAGACCGACATTCTCTGAAAGAAAGACAGCATGAGCAACAGCTTAAAGATATAAATGTGTCCATACCCGCCAGCAAGAAGTATTAGAAGTTCTGCTAAATCGGATTGACTAACATCGCCTGATGCCATGGGGAGTCAGGAATGTGCCCCATACAGAGTTTGAGCTTTATTTTATTGACTAAGGAAGAGCTACTGGAACAGTTGGAGCCTCATTTCTCCTCAGCCATAAATCGGACAAACTAATACCTAACTCAGAGGGGGATTGTGTTCATGTAATAAAATAATTACAGATAAATAGCTTGGCATGGAGTTCGGCACGTAGCAAGCTCTTACTAACGATCATAGCGATGTGGAGCAAGGTGTATACTTTGAGAAGAAGGATGAAATGATGAGAACTGGTACTTCGGGAAAATTAGTCTAGCGTTGTGATGGTAGATGATTTCAGGGGCAAGAATTTGGGGACAAAATAGCTGAAAGTTGTTGCATTGGTTTAGGGATTAGCACATATGTGAGTAAAAGTAATAAAAATAATACCCACAATACAGATTTGGAGAAAGAAATGAATAGATGTAGAAGCTGGAAGAAAGTGCGTTTGTGGTGCATTACATTTTGCGTTATGTGTCCAAACTCCCAAAGAGAGCAAATACAGTTTCCAACAGTACAGGCGAAGGGTTCAGAGGTAGGGCCAAAACAGACTCTCTGGTCAGGACAGTAAGCAGTGAGAGCCTTTTGTTTATACTCCTCCCTTCCAGCCCAAAGGCAGACGAAGGGTGATCTTGGGCTTGAGAAGGAGGGGAGAGCAATAAACCAACCTAATGGGTACTGTGAACACTATTTGGGTGATGGGCACACCTGTAGCCAGGACTCAAACATTACGGAAATGATCCATGTAACCTAAAACATTTCTACCCCTTAATATTTTAAAATTTAAAAAGTGGGTTCCCTGGAAAATTCTCAAAGATTTTAAGGTAGTGTTCACATAATAAAAGAATTCTAAGAAGATCAGGAGGTAGCATTTAGTGTACTTATTTATGGGTTCAGTAGTTAGACAAAGACAGAAAAGAACTAGAAAGTGTGTGATAACACAATAACATAGGGATGAGTGGGCCAAGCAGAAGTTGTACAATAGGGCAAACAAGCCAAACAGTTCAGGCTAGTGTGATCATGGTCACATTTTTTTAAAGCTTTTCATTTCTATTTTGTTTTTTAGGATTCTGTAAGAATGTGTGATATCAAATGACTGAACTTTTGCCACATTATGCTTTTTACCTAAAAAAAGATGTTTAAAACATATCAAAATATTATTTAAGAATTCTTTTCAACTAAAATAGAAATCAACATTTCTATTTAATTCCTAAAAGTGTAGCATGACTTACAGTCTATGGATGCAAAGTAAATGAGATATGGTTGTAAATCATGCAGAGGTGAAATTGAGAATTTTAACTGTTTAAGTCTTTTTTACTCATCAAACTTGTTTTGTTAACATTAAATAGGCTGATATGAATAAGCACTTCTAGAGGTTATGGATCGTTCTGCATTGATTTTTTTAAGTTCTAGTTTCTTTCCTTTGGGTAATCGTTGAGACAGTTTCAATTTGCAGAAAACATTTCTAGTATCATATCAACTTCTGAAAGTAAAGCTTTAGCATGGAAAATTTGACAAAACTTTAGAAAACTATGGTGGAATCAGAGTCTGCACTTTTCAAAGATATTTTGCAGTTAATAGAAAAGATACTGAACCAGAGAGATAGAATAGACCAACTTTTGTTCTTGGAGTCCAGAGATGTACATTGAAGATATTTAAAGCACTGATAAATGTTTGAGCTTTAGGTTACCTTTATCTAAGCTTAAAATGTTAGTGTGGAAGGGAAAGTTTGCAGTTCTGGTTGTCTTTTAGCTTTCAGTTTCCTGATGCCCCACAGAAGCGTCTTCCATCGGCACCACATGATAGTGCGGTTATTTAACACTGAGGCAATCCTAACAGATTATTTTAAGTGAGTTAAATTTGTTTCACACTCTTCAAAAGATCTCAGCACCTGAATTAGTTGGAACAATTAAATCCTCGAATGCCTTTGGATAAAGGCTGACTAGCTTATTGAGATTTAGCATTTTATTATAATAGAATATTCATATAAGGGTGTGCTGTAACAGAATTCTGATCTTCAAGAATGTATTAGTAACCAACGTTCTGTGTGCAATATTTAGAAGATGTGAGAACTCGTTGGCAAGAGTGTGTGTAATTTTAATTTGCCAGTATATTTCAAAATACTGCAGATCTCTGACTCACATATGCAAATTTTTTATTTGAAATAGACAGAAACTTTTTCCACCAGTGCCTTACTCAAATATTAAATCATGCTGGAGATGAGATTTTATTTGAAGACCCCAAAAGTTGGTGGCTGGTTAAGGAAGAAAATAAAGGTTTTTCTGGTTTTGGTCAAAAGCTTGATTCATATTTCTAAAAAAAGACCCCTTTCTCCCATGTTAGTAACTGCAGGCTGCTATTGTTCTAAGAAAGCTACTTAGTTACATTCTCTGTGTCAAGCTAATTTTGCTGTACAGTCCATAATGCTCATAACTTGCTATAGTTTCTGTGAAAGAAGAAGACACAGTCATTATCAAAACTAGAGATGTGACTAATAAAAAAGGGGATCCTCTTGATTTCTTTTGTATTATTCATTGCATTGAGTAGAAACACACGTACACAAATGTGTTCAAATACCACAAGTGACATTTGTTCAGCACTATTTTGTGGAAGCCAAGTAAATTATGTGGAAGAAAGTAATCTGCACCTTGTGATCACAGATAGTCTTCAAAAAGACAATCTGAAATCATGCATTTATGTCAAAGTTAGTTGTACTAAAATGAATTTAGGAACCAAAACTTTATGTTCTCCTTCAATGTCTGCAGTTCCAAAGAACTATGACCTAATCCATATTATGATAGTTTTATAAATTAATTCCTTAATAAAGTTATGAGAGCATTAATTCTTTATAAATTATCTTTCAGCTATTATACTCGCATATTTCATTTTTAACTCAACATTTTATTATGGAAAATTTCAAGTATGTGTAAAAGTAGAGAGTAGTATAATCTACTCCCACACATCCACCGTCCAGCTAATTATTAAATAATGGCCAATCATGTCTCTTCTTTATGCCCATACACTTGCTGCCCTTCAGTAGATTATTTCAAATGACAAATTAAAAAATAAAGAACAATACTTCCTTAATATCACATAGCTAGTCATTTTCAAAATTTCCTCAGTTGTTTCTTGGATGTTTTTAATACAGTGGTTTATTTGATATATATCTAAACAAGATCCATGTGCTGTATTTGGTTGATATAACTCTTAAATGCTCTTAATTAATACTTTACCTCTTTCCTTTTAATTCTTTCTATTGATTAGCTGAAGAAACTGGTTTTTGGTTTTTGTCCTGGAGTTTCTTGTTGTCTTGATTTTTTTCTGATTGACTGCATCCTCTTGGTATTTTTTAACATGCTTCTCTGTCTCTGTATTTCCTGATGTCTGGTAGTTAGATACAGAGCTTGGTGTGATTGCTTTCTTCATTCCTTTCTCTCTTTTTTTCAAGAATATATCATTA
>NW_012148208.1:67575-69842 GCF_000956105.1 Propithecus coquereli | reverse complement strand
TCTTAGCATGGATTGACATACTCCCCTGGCTTAAAGCTGTTGAGTGATTAGCAGTGAGATGATTGACAAAACCCAAAGTAATAGTTCTGTATCCTTCACAAACCACTATTCCTAAATCTGCTTTTCTTTATTGATATAATGGGGGGAGAATTAATTTTAAAAGGTGGTAACTATTGATTACTTAATGGAAGAAGACAGTGTAGAGAAATGCTGAAGTGAGTCTATTTTGTGCCCTCCCGTGTAACAGGACCCATTATCCAGTAGTGGAAATCATGCCGTAACTGTCATTAATATTTAACAGGCAGGAGGCAGGCTGGATGTAGGCTACAAAATTGCCCTTGGCATGGGCTTCAAAAGTTCATAGAATGTTTTAAGTATATAAAAGAGTAATAGATTTCCCTGTGTTCAGATTGTTTATAAGCAGGACCACAATACCTTCAAGTCCCCTCTGTGATTGCTCAGCAATGATAGCCAGATGGAAACGCCTACTAGGCAAGTTGGAGTGATTAATGCTCTGGGAAGTCACTCTTGGTTAGTAAGTACTGCATGAGAAGACTTTGTATTTTCCAGTGTGATTCTCCATTGCAGCGCTTCTCCTCCTCTCCTCTCACCATAACCTGAAGGGCTTGTTCAGCAGGGGTGGCAAGTCAGCAAAGGCGTTAATTGTGTCTAACACAGCCATTATCCTTGGGGCAATATTCTCTGTCACATTGTCTATCAAGCTAATCCCTTGTCACATGTCAGGATCTTTTTATATCAGCTCATTTAAAAGGGAAACAAGCATTTTTAAAGATAGCTGGTGGGGAAACATGAGTATAAAGGTGCTTCTAAGGACTAGGAGCCTTTGAAGCTGACTTGAACGAAAATGGGCTGCAATTTTTGAAAGGACAATATAGCAGGTCCTCGATTCAAAATCATTTCTTTATGACATCAATAGAAAAAGAAATCGGTTCCTGGCCATGGCCACCGTGTGGAGTTAGCATGTTTTCCCCATATCTGCGTGGCTTTCCTTCCACATTCCAAAGAGGTGCCCATTAGGTGAATTGGCCTTTCTGTGTAGTCCCAGTGTGTGTGTGTGTGTGTGTGTGTGTGTGGACTGCATCCTGCAATGGGATGGCATCCTGTCCAGGGCTGGTTCCCACCTTGCCCCTGAGCTACCAGGATAGGCTCTGGCTACCTGCAACCTTCGGGGAGAATAATTGGGTAAATAATTTTCTTACCTGTTTTAATTAATCTTTTAAAAATGTATGTATAGCTCACATTTATTTCAATATTTAATATTAGACGTATTTTCAGTCTTTATTTAGAAGTTCAGTTATGTTTTTATGTCCAGAAATACGCTGTAGGAACTTTTCTCGTGTGTATCAATTAGCCTGTGGTAAAATGGGTTTCGTTAAAGCTGTTTCACTTAAAGTCACAGTCTCTAAGAACTTACCCACGACATTAAGTGAGGACTTGCTATAGGAGATTTTATAGATTACTGACTTCCATTATTAATTTTTCAAATTACCAGGCTATTTTTCAGTATTTATTTTTAAAGTATGATAACCTAGAAATGAGATAAAGTCCTTAAGAAAGGACATATTCTTGGGATTTATGGATATACAAAAAAACATAATATCAGATATCCAGCATCCCAAACAATGCGTAAAAATAAATAGAGAGTAAGGAAATATCAATTTTTTGACTCAATGACTCTAAAGAATTTTAAAATGTGTTTAAGGGAATCATTTACTTTGTAGCATATTATTTATAATTACCTGCCTAGAATGAATTGCATAATAAAAATTTAGCTTTGTAAGCAAAAAGTATCCAAGGGAACAGTCTTCTATTAACATATTGAGCTTATTCTCAAAACCAGTGAATGAAACTGACCCAGAGGTCTCATTGTAATTCCATTTTAAATTTGTAAAAATTCAGTTTTATTCCCAATCTTAGATCGCGCATGCCAAAATGCTGCTTTCAATTTATTAATAGATCTATGTATGTGCTTTTTCTTTCTAATATCCAGCAGAGAATTTCAAATTATCAAGAGTTGGTAATAGGAAATGAGCTTTTTGTTCATTTTTGTTTTAAATTTGATCTTTATGAAGTGTAATGATGGATCTATTCAGATGCTTGCTTTTTGTTGGTATGTTTTGTTGTTGTTATTTGTTTATTGGTTGGTTGGTTGGTTAGTACCACATGCCATTACCTCATAGAAATAAGTCATTGGTTAGCTTGTTTCAAGAAGCCTCAGTTTAGAATTCATAGATTCTTCACCTGCC
>NW_012148208.1:63548-64434 GCF_000956105.1 Propithecus coquereli | reverse complement strand
TATATTAATTATATCACATTATTTTATGTTATGTTGTGTTTTAGAGCCTTGTGGGCTATGAACACTTTGTGTTTTATTCTGAGTTAGGAAGTCATTGGTTTAACAAAATTCCTAAGTGCAGGTAGAAGCAGTTCATATAAGAGATTTGCTTAGTACAGCATGTGAATTACATGAAGATTTTTGTACTCATGTCTGCAAATAGTTCATATTTACTATTGCTTGAGAATGTGGGACATGCACGTGCCAAGTTGAAAGAAAATGCACTTTCTCAGTGGATTTAATTAACACCCCAAATTCTTAAAAATAACCACGACCATCTCAATTTTTATGAGGAGCAAGAGGATATTTTAAGGCCCATTCAGCACAGACACTATAGTCTTTCTAAAGCCTCCGGTAAAATATCTCGCATCCACGTAGACACAATGACTTCCCATGTTTGGTATTTAATTCTATTTGTTCATCTCAAAAACAAGAAGGAATAAAATGGTTCTTCAATACAGCTATTCAAAAATAGACAAAATTCTTGAAAATAATTTCAGATGTGAGGCTCAAAGCCTTCATCAAACTTTTACTTTCTGGGTTTGTGTGTCTCACAAGCAACCAGGCCTAGACAACTGTAAAGATATGTATTATGCCCATTGTTTGAAATTTTGGAGGCTGCTGCACAGAATGTATAGAAAGTCTACAAACTTAGATTCTTCTTTCTAACAATGTTTTCAGATCAATGCTTTTTATTTCTTTATTATTTTGTCTTTTTTAAATGATTTAAAACTAGAAACATGATGGGGAACCCATAAATGAAAGTGGAGAACAAAATAAAACTTCAAACAATGGAGGAGGTTTGGGTAAAAAAATGAGAGCTATTTCATGGACAATGAAGAAGAAA
>NW_012148208.1:55586-62033 GCF_000956105.1 Propithecus coquereli | reverse complement strand
GAGGCTTGTTCCTGGATGGTTTACTCAATCTACCTTCTTTCCCTAAATGATCTCATCCAGTCTCATGACTTTGTTTTTCACAATTATATCTCTAGCTGTGACCTCTTCACTTATCTATTCTATTTATACAAACCAGTTGTTTATTTCATATCATCAGTTAGATGTTCACTAGATATCTGAAATCTAATATATACAAAGCTGAAATATTGATTCTGTTCACTTCTATTAAAAAAATGGTTTCTCATCCAGTATTCCCAGTGGTAACAGACAACACTGTCATAACTCTACATGCTAAAAAGAAGAAGAGGGAGGAGGAGGAGGCAAGAGGAGGAGGAGGAAAAGGAACCTAAGAATCATTCTAAATTCCTTCTTTCTCTCGTTTTTCACACTAATTCATGAGTATATCCCCTTGGTTCTAACTTCCAAAGCATATCTAAAACGCCTAATTTTTCCTGGTAAACTGTTCCTGCCTTAGACTAAGTAACCAAACTCTCTTGCCTGGATTACCACGGTAACCACCTAATTGCTTTCCATTCTTTTACTCTTTCCCCCATAAAATCCATTCTCCACATCAAAGCCAGAAAGATCTCTGAAAAGTGGAAATCAGGACATACCACTCCCTTGGTTAAAATTTCACCGTGCCTTCACAATGTACTCCCTTACTATGGTGTGTTTATTCCCGTCCCCTGAAAAGCAGACCCCAAGAAGGGAATAAAAGCACCAAAGATTTACTGGAAGAAATAAATGCCTGTGAAGGATAAAGAAGAAAAAGAAGAAATGAGCGGGGAAAGCCTTTAGACTGCAGTGCAAGTCTGACATCTGTAAAAGGAGAGGGAGAAGGAAGGAGTATCGGGGTAGACAGAATCTCAGACTTCAGCAAAATTCTGAGAAAGCTTTGGTCAGATTGATAAAGAATCCCGTTACCAAAGTTTTTCACTGGAGGAGCTCCACATCCCATCAGGATGGGCTCAAATAATACCCTCACATTTTCACACTCGCAGGGAGCATGGCTTCAGAGAAAACAGCAGTAGATACAGAGAGGCAGCGCTGTGGCTATCAGTAAAGAAGGGTCCCATAGCAAGAGATCTAAGTGGCACATTTCCATGGCCACCATGCATGACCTATAAAGCTCTTTGTGATCTTGCTCCAGTCTACTTCTCTGCAGTCATGTACCAATATTCTTCTTTTTCTTACTACATTGGCATTTTTGTTTTTCTCTGAACAATCCAAGGTAATTTTGAGTGAAAAACTGTCTCCGAAGCTTCACATTGGTGATATTTTCTTATCATTCAGGTTAATAATTGAGAGCGTATATTGTCTTATGGCAGAGGTCTTTGGAGGCTACTTTATCTAAATCAGCCAACCTTACCCTAACCCTAACCTCAGTAGCTAATTTTCTCATATCACCAGTTTTATTTCCTTCATAGCACTTCTTATTCTCTGAAATTGTCTTGCTTATTTTGTTTATGCACATCTCCCTAAACACTCTACACACACACACACACACACACACACACACGTACATAGACTAACATACTAGAATGTTTTTCATTGGGACACTGTTATCATGTTTACTCTGGTAATACACAAATTCTAGAACTGTGCCCAGTACCTAAGAGGTGCTCTATAAACTATATTGAATGACTGAAGGAAGGAATAAGGGATGGATAAAAGCAGAGAATCACACTGAGTGTATATCATATGTATATTCTGAAGTTTCATCATTGTTTAGAAATACTAAAAAATCAGGAATATTAAATTATTTTCTGATGACTATTAAGATTCATAGATCTTGTCCAAACTATCTAAATATGGAAAACATTCGAGATGTTTTCAAGGAAATACAATTTGTTTTGAAATTGTCTGTCTTTTCTAATTTTATGCAAGATTTGCTTTTCACTTGACTAGGTCGCAAGTACAGTATGAGATTTGTAAAGCTTCTTAGATAAGCTTTGCTTTAGAATTGCAAAGTATGCATGTTTTATTCATATCTAGTGATCTGGTAGGGTGCAAACAACTGACATGAAACAACTATGCAGAGTTTAAACTTGTAGTATCAGACCTCAATGGATTAGTAATGGTGGTAAATAGATAAGAAGGAGAACATGAAGTAAAAGTGCTTTAACAGATAAAGCATAGATGTCAATAAATCTAATATTTCTGATTAAATAATCTTGGTATGATATCCTAATTTGCAAAAATGAACCATTATATCTGTTGATTTCTACAATGAGATATGTCTCATTTAAAGAATTTTTCCAAGAATACTATAAAGTGTTTGCCAGAAATTGAACTAAAAATTAATGACTCATATTTTATGCTGATGTATTCCTAGGTATTTTATTGCTAAAATATGTCTTGTTTATTAAATCAATATACACAGTGAACATCTCCATGGAAATCTGTTCTCTGCACTTAACCTCTGATATATTTTCCTGAAGGATGAGGAAGATGGAGAGAGTGTCCTCCCATATCGAAACAGTGACCCTGTCATGGGGACCCACACTGAGAAGGTCTCCCTCAAAGCCAGCGACTCCATGGATAGTCTCTACAGTGGGCAGAGCTCTTCAAGTAAGGCTAATAAATAAAGGACAAGGTCCTAGGTGTGAAGCCTGAGTTAAATTAATTAAAAACAACAAATGTTTATCAAATTAGCAACAAGATTCCAGCTACTTGATAAAAGAAATGGTGAACATGTAATATGTATTCAATCTATATGGAGTTGCTCTTATTTAAAATGATGCATAATATATTAGATAGAATTATGTGTTGTTTTAAAATTTTTAATGCTGTAATCAGCAGGACTCTTGGGTATGTGCCTCAGAAACATCATGTTGGGTAATTAAATATCCATCCCTAAAAAAAAAAAATCTATGTTTGGGAGAACTAGTTTTACCTTGAGTCATAATGTTTAAAATGACTTGAGTCAGATAAATAAAATCCTGTTCTCTGTCTCTGTTCCTCTCTCCCTTCCTCCTTCCTACCTCTCTCTGTCCCTTTCTCTCTCTCTCCCTCCCTCCCTCACTTCCCACTCTTTTTCCTTACTTTCCTTTTTTTCCTTTTTTTCACTGAAAAGTGAATTTTATAAATTAGAATGTACTGGCCAGGTGTGGTGGCTCACACCTGTAATCCTAGCACTTTAGGAGGCCAAGGCAGGAGGATTACTTGAGTCCAGGAGTTTGAGACCAACCTGAGCAAGAGCGAGATCCCATCTCTACAAAATATAGAAAAATTAGCCAGGTACGGTGGCACACACCTCTAGTCCCAGTTATTCAGGAGGCTGAAGCAAGAGGATTACTTGAGCCCAGGTGTTTAAGGTGGCAATAAGCTATGATGGTGCCACTGCACTGTAGTCTAGGCCACAGAGTGAGACCCTGTCTCAAAAAAAAAAAAATGTACCATGAAAAGCAAGGGCCTGGAGTATTCATTGAAAGGAAGGTGTGAGGAGATGGTGGCCCCATTTAACTGATATAATGTAGAATTCAATTTCTGTGATTAGATACAACTCACCTTTCTCTTACACCAGTTCATATACAACATGGAATATCTCGAAGGATCTTTACCTTATATCACAATGGATGGTAGTGGACCTGGGCTGTTCCCTCATTGAACAGAGTGCTGAAAAGGCCAGACAGAAGGAGGAAGGAAGTGATGACTGGGGTTTGGAAAAGGAGAGTTATTTCCACTGGGAACCATTCTTGCCCCCAGGCAGGCAGAAAAATGGCATTTCTTTCTCTTTTTTTCTTGAGGTCCAAGATCAGAAAGGAAGAGGACCAAAAAACAAGGATTTGGAGCAGTTTTAAAAGTCTGGTTTAGAATAGTTTTGAACCACTTGGGGGTAGATATTCAAACACACTTTTTCTTTCCCTTTCACTCACACAACAGACAGAAGTGCCACCTTTTATGCACAGTAATGTTGCCTCCAAATGGCCTTTGGTACACAGGAGGAACCCTGGGCAAGAATTTCTGCTACAGTTCTGATAAGTTTTAGGGAACCTTGTAATGTCATGTTTTAACCATTCGTGATCAATAGCACACAAAGATCAAACTGTTCCCATCAGTTTCTGTCTTTGTTTACATGTACAAAATTAATTATTTGACTTTACAGGTTAAATCTATGCCTTCCTCCTTTTTGGCAAGCGTCCAGTGATTAACACACTGGGTGCTGGATCAGATCATAGAGACCAAGTGAGAGGGTGTTTGGGTTAGTGGTTGAGGAGAGATCAGCCAGATTGGCAGGAAAAAGGTCAGAAATGGCTCAGAGGACAGAGGTCACTAATGGAGAGTGACTAGGAGACAGACACTGTGCTCAGTCAATTAGAACTCCCTTATGAGGCTGACATCCAATGTGTCAGCATTATCAATACTTAGTTGTGTCCAGATGCTGGTTCAGAATGTTGCATGCCTTCAATGGGAAGTGAACCTCTTCTCTCCACAGGTGGAATAACAAGCTGCTCAGATGGTACAAGCAACAGGGACAGCTTTCGACTGGATGACGATGGCCCCTACTCGGGACCATTCTGTGGCCGTGCCAGAGTGCATACTGATTTCACACCAAGTCCCTATGACACTGACTCCCTGAAAATCAAGGTGAGAAGACATATTCACTTTACGAATGGTTTGTCAAATGCTCGTTGTATGATCTGTTTCAGGAAGTACAAGCACTGGAAAGTAGGTGTGTGAGTGTGTCCTTCCCAACAGTAGAACTGGGGACAAGTTAACTGTGCCAAGAACGTGAATAAAACTTATGAGGTAGTAAGGGGGATCAGTCTGTTCAGTCTATTCGCATACGTTGCTATTGAGTAGATAGATAATACAGGTTCAGAGTCTATCAGGAGGGAAGGAGTTATCCATGTTTTTCTGAAAACTGAAAGTCTTACAGATTGCTGGCGGTGCCCGGGTCTGCCTGATACTTATAGGAGTAAAAACAAAATAATGAAGCCAAGGAGAGGGAGAGAAGATGGAAATACCAGGCAAGAGCCCAGCAGAGCAAAGGCCTTGGGAACCAGGCTTGGCCAGGCAACTCTAGTATTTTTTAAACTGGTTGCTTTTGAGTAACCAGAGATCTTTCTGCTGAATTCCCTCTTCTTACTCTTATTCTCCGTGTTCACTTTCTATTGCTGTGTAATAAATTACCTCAAACTTAGAGGCATCAAACAATACAAGTTAGTGTTATCATACAGTTTCTGTAGGTCACAAGTATGGGCATGGCTCAACTGAGTTCTCTGCTTAAGATCTTACCTGGCTGAAATCAAGGTGTCAGCCTAGCTGCAATCTCACCCGAGGTCTGAGGTCCTCTGCTGAGCTCACTGTCTGTTGGCAGGATTCAGTGACTCCTGATGTAGGACTGAGGGCCCTGCTTTCTTGCTGGATATCAACTGGGGGCCATTCTCAGCCCCTAGGTTCCCCAGCCAAGGCCCTCTCTACAACATGGCCAGCAGGAGAAAACCCACCCATGCTTTAATATCTTTCTTTTTAAGGGATCCCATCTGATTCAGTCAGGACCACCCAGATAATCTCCTTTTTGATTAACTTGAAATCAACTAATTTGATGCATTAATTATCCATGCGAAATCATATAAGGTAACATAATCATGAATGTAAAATCCATCATTTTCATAGTTTTCCTCACACTCAAGGGGTGAGGTTGGTTATAACAGCACAAGTAGAAGACTGTGCTAAGATACTTTATCGATGTTAAATTATTCCTTATAGTATCATAAAGTGCTAAAGCTAAAGGGATATAAATTATGAATTTTCTATGCTGTTAACACCAAGCAAATGTCAACTAATAACTATGATATGTTATGAAGTATTGATATTATTATTTAACATTTAAGACACTCAGCTTTTCTTTTTATCCCCTCTATGCTATCGAATCAGAGTAAGCTCAGCTGGAGAATGAGAAAAGCATTGTTCCCCACAGTCGGCTCCTTAGTCGTTTACATGAAATGATTTGGAGCCTAAGTTCAAGTCCTACAGAAAGGACGGCTTTTCCCTAATAACCATTTTACAGGGAGGGCAATAGAAGGGAATAAACACAACACATTTTGACTCAGGATAGCTTTTCAACTTCCCTACAATACAACGCCAGTGTGCCACTGCCAGAGCTGCCCACGGTGATTTTTATGGAATTCTTAAAGGACACAATAATAATCCCTCAGTTACCACTAAAGATTGAAATACCCTTGTTCCCATCAAGGGTCTTAACCAAAATGAAATTGAGTCTTTGCTTGATTACCAATGGGGTCTCTTGAATGTGCAGGTTTACAAATTTAAAGGATATACGTTACATGTTTATGAATTTAAAAAGGTTTTGAAGAATTAATAAAATTAATGTCAGTTTGATAATGTTTAGTAGCCGATTAAAACTTCTAGGTAGCAATTTTTTTTTTTAAATTTCAGAATATTACAGGGGTACAAACGATTTGGTTACATAAATTGCTT
>NW_012148208.1:51661-55536 GCF_000956105.1 Propithecus coquereli | reverse complement strand
GATACTTTATCGATGTTAAATTATTCCTTATAGTATCATAAAGTGCTAAAGCTAAAGGGATATAAATTATGAATTTTCTATGCTGTTAACACCAACTGAATGTCAACTAATAACTATGATATGTTATGAAGTATTGATATTATTATTTAACATTTAAGACACTCAGCTTTTCCTTTTATCCCCTCTATGCTATCGAAGCAGAGTAAGCTCAGCTGGAGAATGAGAAAAGCATTGTTCCCCACAGTCAGCTCCTTAGTCATTTCCGTGAAATGATTTGGAGCCTAAGATCAAGTCCTACGGAAAGGACGGCTGTTCCCTAATAACCATTTTACGGGGAGGACAATAGAAGGGAATAAACACAACACATTTTGACTCAAGATAGCTTTTCAACTTCCCTACAATACAACGCCAGTGTGCCACTGCCGGAGCTGTCCATGGTGATTTTTATGGAATTCTTAAAGGACACAATAATAATCCCTCAGTTACCACTGAAGATTGAAATACCCTTGTTCCCACCAAAATGAAACTGAGTCTTTGCTTGATTACCAATGGGCTGTCTTGAATATGCAGGTTTACAAATTTAAAGGATATATGTTACATGTTTATGAATTTAAAAAGCTTTTGAAGAATTAATAAAATTAACGTCAGTTTGATAATATTTAGTAGCCAATTAAAACTTCTAGGTAGCAATTTTTTTTCTTAATTTCAGAATATTACAGGGGTACAAACAATTTGGTTATAAATTGCTTTTGTACTGTGCCCATCCCCCAGACAGAGGGTGCATTGTGCCCATTAGGTGTGATTTTACCCATCCCTTTCTTCCCCCACCAACCTGCTTGATTTCCGATGAATGTTATTTCCATATGTACACATAGGTGTTGATCGATTAATTCCAATGTAATGGTGAGTACATGTGGTATTTTTTTTTCAAGCATCTTTTTGCGTACTAGATATCAAGCATTATGTTAGGTGCTAGACATACAGAGATCAATACAAAACAGTACTAGAAAAATCTGAGATTTCTAGACTTCAGATTTTACTGACTTAAGATACATTAATGATGGTAAATTTGATTTATGGACATAGAATAAAACATCTATGTTTTATTTATGTTTCAGATTAAATTTAATGCTTAAAGAGGTTCATTAAACAAAAAGTTTGCAAGTTTAAAGGTAATAGGAAGGATGCAGTAAAGGGTTGCCACACTTAGACACTTTCTAGAGTTCCCCAGTCTGCTTAGCTGATGCCATCTTGCCTGAGATTTGATTCCTCCTGCAGGGGTGGGGAACCTGTGGCCAAATCCAAAACCTTTATTAAAAGGATTTGTTCTGTAAAATTTGGATTAAGTCAAAAGGCTTCACTCAAGGATCCAGAAGGCCACATGTGGGCCCAAAGCCTCCGTTTCCCCACCCCAACGTACCAGCTCACAGGCCCACACAGACAGTTGATCACAAGTCAGAAAAACCATATCTTTCAATCACACTGAATTCTGCCATTACACGTAAAACTTGTGTTTAGATGGAAGAACACATATTCACAGAGCAAAAGGAAAAATATTTTTAGTAGCATATTTAATGCTTAGTTTGTTTGAAGGTAAACACTTTAAAAGTGGCAAAACATATTGGACTCCCAGGGTAGAAAGTTCTAAGTCTCAAAGGAGTAACTATGACTCTTAAATCTAGACACTGTACTTGCATAGAAATAAATTTTCTTTACAAAGAAATACCCCCATGAGGTTTTCTACTCTTGCCAATAACTGGCAGCACATCCAGTAGCCAGTTATGGTCTTGGACATGAATAAAGAAAAAGACCAATTGGTTCGTTCATCCCAAAGTGCTTCCTTCACACTTCAATCCAAATTTTGTTGTGGAACTCAATCTAAATATTAGAGGAGATGAATTAGTACTGTAATAAGCATTATGCAGCATAATTTATCCATAGTGCACAAATACTTTTATGTGAGCTCTGCACAATTTAATTATTTTAGATGGATGAAATACTTTAGATGGGTTTATTTTACACTGTAGATAAATATATTTCAGATGAACTAGAAGCACAGGCAGAGTTACAGACTTCTCTTTCTTCCCCTTCCGCAGTTAGGGGGCTCCTTCAGGAATGACAGGTTTAGCTTTGCTACACATATATTGCTTTGACAGTATAAATGAAAACAGCATCATTTTTTAGTTCAGACAACTTGAACTTGAGTTCTGGTTCTGGCATTAACTTCCTGTAGGCTCTTGAGAAGTCATTTAATGTCTCTGCTTCTTTTTTTGTAATACTTAAGTGTGATACCTCCTATATGTGCCTAAGAGGTGTGTTGTAAGCATAAAATTATTTAGTGTATGCAAAAGTGTTTTGTAAATTATACCATGCTCTACAAATATAAGTTGATATGATAACAAAAATGTAAAAGTACCATCAAATGTTTGTAAAAGCTTTATGTCAAGCATGTTGAAGTTTTCTTCATTATTACTAGTAACTAATTTCTTTAACCGTTTGAAAGAAGTGAACTTTTAGATTTATTTCTGTTTTCTCTGAACCCCTATAACGTAATGTTCTCATTATTCTAGTTTTGTTTAATTTCATTGTTCCTATCAATTTTCATAAAATCATTATTCTCTGAAATCTGATTTGTATATGTGTCTTTACCCTTAGAAAGGAGACATCATAGACATTATCTGCAAAACACCAATGGGGATGTGGACAGGAATGTTGAACAATAAGGTGGGAAACTTCAAATTTATTTATGTGGATGTCATCTCAGAAGAGGAAGCAGCCCCCAAGAAAATAAAGGCACACCGAAGGAGTGAAAGTGAAAAACCCAAGACTCTACAGGAGTTCTTGGAGAGGATTCACCTTCAGGTTAGCAAACTTATGGCCTACTTGGTTTTGATGGGCATATGGATGGAATAATTATGGAGAGTGGATCAGCATTTGTACAGTGTTGTTTAAAAATACAAGACTTACAGCAAAGGAAAATCTGTTTTCCTAGAACAGCTCTTATTTCTCCTTTATTACTTTTATTATGCAAGGACAGGTCTTGATATAACATCCCCTGGACCAAACCCTGATAGCACTTAACAGTGACAGTAGAGATTAATGTTGAGAAAGTACAGCGAAAAATGAAAAATACCTAGGAGAATAAAAGGCCCAGAGAAAATATCTAAATGAGAATGATAAAGAGAGTATGAAGAGTAAAGTAAAAGTCCAGAGAAGTAAAAGGAAAAATGAAAAGGAAAATTGTATATTCTGCAGAGCAGAGATCAAAATCAAGTTGAGAGGAGATAAGAAAATGTAATGGTTTTAAGAATAGTTTGTTAGGAAACAGTGATATCATTAAGCCCCACAATGATTGTGTTAAGGAAACTATGTTGTTCTATGTATATAATCCAATTATTTTCTTGTTATATGAGCAAGACTTTTATGAAACATCGCCTTGTTAAATGGTATGTACATGCAATATACCTAGTCTCAATCAATTCACAGTTTTGCAATCCATTTCTAAAATTAACTCAGCCATACTTTGGTAGTTTTCAAAATTCATCAAGGCAATAGCCAATTAAACTTTCCTTATTTTTTTTTTTGAATTATCTAGTTATTTTTCTGTGTGTAGACACACTAGCTAAGCCTTCCTGCATTACTATTGGTGCACCCCAAAGGGGATTCTCCTTGGAGGAAATACAGGTTGGAAGCTTGCTTGCCTCTGCTGCTCGTTTGTTGTGTGACCTATGAAAAAAACCAAGTTCTAAAGGAGTGAGATGACTTGTCCAAAATTCCACGGTTAGATGGTTGTGTCAGAATGGGAACTTTTCTGTTCTCTATTCTAATTTAGTGTTCAATTAAAATACACTTTTAAAAAAAGAATTGTCATGGCT
>NW_012148208.1:43383-51611 GCF_000956105.1 Propithecus coquereli | reverse complement strand
GAATTATCTAGTTATGTTTCTGTGTGTAGACACACTAGCTAAGCCTTCCTGCATTACTATTGGTGCACCCCAAAGGGGATGCTCCTTGGAGGAAATACAGGTTGAAAGCTTGCTTGCCTCTGCTGTTCATTTGTTGTGTGACCTATGAAAAAAACCAAGTTCTAAAGGAGTGAAATGACTTGTCCAAAATTGCACAGTTAGATGGTTGTGTCAGAATGGGAACTTTTCTGTTCTCTATTCTAATTTAGTGTTCAATTAAAATACACTTTTAAAAAAAGAATTGTCATGGCTCTTGCTTTCCTTTTTTTGTCATTGCTGTTAAAAAGGGCTGGTAATAAGTTCTTCCTGATTACTTCAAACTTTTAGACTTCCTCTTATCTTAGTAAGTAAAATAAGGATATTGAAATCATGATCAAGTAAAATGGGAGGAATTTTTGAGGAAGTTGAAAAAGTATTCAATTTCCCTTTTCATTTTTATTCTGTTAGGACAGAGGTTACACAAATAACATATGGACTTTGAAATCAGATGCCTATGAATTTTAAACTAATATATATTGATGCAAATGATGGACAAAATATACATGCTGAGAAAAGAAACAATATTGTCCCCAACTATAGTGCTTTTATGCTTAATAAATCCTTTTAGTGAAATAGAAAGTCTAGAATTCCTTAGGTTTATATAATGCTTTTTAACCAAAATGCTAAACCCACATTTTATATAGAATAATGTCTATTTCAAACTCATTTTTAACCTATCCCAAGAAGTTAATAAGAGTAGATGTTTTTGCAACCAAGCAAACAAAAAGATATATAGATTCAGAAATATTGCTATACTATACTACTTTGTTAGAGGCATTTTATTGATAGACTTAAAGAAATGCCAGTTCTGTCAATTTAGCTAGTAGGGAACTTAAAAGTGCCAAATGGGGTGTATGATCCAGCTATTTAATTAATCCCTGATTTGGAATTGTATAGCTTAAGGTAATTATTTTATCTTTACATTTGCCCCCCTAGAAAGTGAGAATTATATAACATAATCTTTGAAGTGCTCTAGAATTCATATGTGGGAAACTAATAGTAAAGTTAAGCAGAAGTTCTATTGTCACCCTTGGTTTCCATGTACATTTCTACATTTTCTTTAAATCTAAAGAGAATTAAAAATAAAATATTTGAATCTAACTAATTTGTACTATACACACATTTTCTCTCCCACAGGAATATACCTCAACACTTTTGCTCAATGGTTATGAGACTCTAGAAGATTTAAAGGATATAAAAGAGAGTCATCTCATTGAATTAAACATTGAAAACCCAGAAGACAGGATGAGGTTACTATCAGCTGCTGAAAATCTCCTTGATGAAGAAAGTAAGTGTGCACTCCTACTCCTCTCCTTAGCTGATAAAAGCAGTTTCATGTAAATAGTAAAATCTTTAAAAACAAAGGCCCAGTTTTATTTACTGAGCATCATACAAAGCATTCTTTCCCATAAAATAAGTATTTTCATATAAATTTGGAAACAACAACTCTGGTCAAATGTCTAATTAGGAATAGGAACTTTTTTTCCTTATTGGAGTCCTAGGAAATGAAATCTTTTCTGGGTACCTCATTTCGATTCTGCAGAGCTATTAATTTACTCACAAGTGGATGCCTGCATTCCCAAAGACTGAAGGAGTTAGAGACAAATATTTAGTAACAGCATAAGCCATTAGTGAGAAATGTCACACATGGCTTCTGTAGAACAACACAGAGCATGGCTCTAAGCTAATGAGCCTTCACGCCACACAGGAAAATTCATTTCATTACCATATAGTCACATCTTGTATATGTTTATAGTATTCTTTCAGAATGCTATAATAGCTTGCAAAAATATTCGACATTCACTTTTATTATCTGAGATGGTGCTCTGTATTTGTAAGTATAAACCGAAGATGGAATAATACATGCAGATTCACACAATACTGGCTACACTAACAGGGTTTGTAAAGATAGGATAGCTTTTATTTTTATAATTCATTCAGACCACCCTTTCCACTAAATCTGGTCAGGCCTCCAAACCCTGAGCTCAGGATGTGCCAAACTCTGCAAGAAGTATTTTATGAGGGAAAAAAAGGAGAGAGATGGAGTCTAATTTTAAAGATGAAGAAGAATTTAGATCATTGAATCCAGCCTTCTCTTTCAAAAATAAAACTACTAATAACTATTAACTACTTTCTTAAAACATGTGCTCTGACTAAAACTTTGGGCCAAGGTCTTTACGTTTATTATCCTCTTGAGTGCTCTCCACAGCTCTGTGGGTTAGATAGCACTGCCCTCATTTTTACCATGAGAAATTGAGACCATAGTAACTTTCCTAAATGCACACATAGTGAATTGTAGAGTTAGGATTCCAACTCAGGGTTTGCGCAGCTATGCTATACTTTCTAACACTGCAAGTAACAGCCCCAATGAAGAGTGAGATGAAAGCTGTATTTAGGACCCCAGACCCTTGACTATCCTTTTGTGGGTTATCCTATACCCTCAGAAGCCCCACAAAATTGGGGCATTACTATATACTGGCTTTTTAATCTAGTAGGAATTAATTTACTTTTTTAGAAACTGTTCCTTGCTTTATTCTTATTTGCTGTCTTGTGTTTGCATAGATTTTCATACTTTACCAAGAGATTTCACACACATGACTTACTTAACACCAGCAGGATGGATTTCATCATTAGGTCTAGGTTTTCATATGCTTGCTTTGAAGTTGCAGGGGCTGGGAGATGGAAAAGATAGGGAGATGGGAGTCACAGAGACAGACAAAGTCCAAACTGAAGAGAGTAGCCAATTTACTCAACAGCACAAGCCCAAACAAAATTGATCAGTGTAAACTGATGTAGCAATATCTTTCAGGTAAATAAGGCAGTTTCTTTCACATCTTGTCATTTCAAGACATAGCTCCCACTAAGCAAAGTCTGTCAAAGAAATAGATTTTGTAGGTTTCTTGTGTTGATAATATTCAGTGTCATTGCCAAAACTCTCCAAAATAATTTGACCATGAAGTAAGGGAAGGAGAAGAGTGTTTTTTGAACACTTGTAAATAATTATTTTTCTTCCACAATAGCATACATCTAGATATTTTGCACAATTTACAGATGAGGAAAAAATTCAGAGGTGAATTTCAAAGAGGTTGAACAGCTAGATAAGAAGCAGAGATGGAGTTTTAATCAAAGGCAGTCTGCCATGAGACTCTTACACATGTGCAAACTCGTAAATATGACAGCAATGAATATTTGAAAATTGAAGTTTTCTGCTAGTTCACCAAAATTTCTCAAGGGCTTTAGTTAAGTTTTCCAACTCAGCAAGTGAATGGTGAGAGGCTACCGTGGCTGCCCGGCAACAGGGTTTGTGAAGAGAAGGGACGGGAGCCTCAGCAAACAGCCCTTTCAGTGATTAGAGTGTCCAGTAAAGACCCACAGAGGGAAGAAGGGTCCAGGGCGAAGGCTTGTGTCCACTTCATTTTTTTCATTCCACCTCCCTCATCACCTGTCTACTTTCCATGTTAACAAACGAACAATGATTTATAGGTGATACAATATGAAAATTGGGTTTAATTTTAAAAACCACCTGACTCAAGTTCTGCCTCTGCAAGACGTGAAAACTAAAACCCAAGTAGCTAAATGGCTTTCTCAAGCTCACGTATCTACAACTGAGTCTCCCAAATCTATCAGAAACATGTCCTAGTACATCCTGATCTCTGAAAACAAAGCAATATCTCCAAAACGTGAAATGACTTTTAATATTTGATGTAAGAAAGGACAAGTTCCAGAAATTATTCCCCTATATAAAACTTTAGAAAACAGTACTTGAAGGTCACTAGAAGTTGATCACTTAGTGATAGCTAGTAACTTACAAACATGCACATATAGAGCCAAATTCTGAGAGATGAAAAATAGAAAAAATGCAGATTCAACCAGTGTTTCTTGTCAACACACTACCCTGAAATTTTTCTTATTTTAATCTATGGTCTAAAGTAGTATTAGAATATACATGTCAAAAAGATGCATATTGCATGTTAGGCTATTCTGACTGAAAGCTATTTATCTTATGTGAAACTGCTTTGCTAAAGAAATAAAGAAGAATGACTTCCATTTGTTGATAAGATGGTGAGTTCTGATGATTTGGCACCATGCTGCTGCATACTTATTTTTGTCTATTCTCCACTCTGTGAATCTTATCTTCTACAACTGTGCTAAAGATTAAATGTACAATCTTCATGTACCCTGAATGATAAAGACCTTGAATACATGGTTATATAAAACTGAGACATTATTAAAAATAAATTCATATCACAGTCATAGGTTAAAAATAGCTTTTTTTGAAGAATGGGGTATGCAAATTGGTCAGGATTTTATGTATGCATTTTATTTTGATCATTGAATAATGTCAATTTGGGGAACATGAATGCATTCCTACTTTAGGGTTTCATTGTTAATTTGGGAAATTGGAAAGTTTTGCTTTGCTGATCATTCAATATAAAAATTGAGCAAATGGGGCATTTGTCTTGAGGATAACACATTGATAATATAGAAGCAAAGTGTTACAGAAATAACACTTTGAGATAATGTAGAAAAAAACCACAAGACCCACATGAGCCTTTAATATATCTAGAGGGACCAAGAGGATGGAAGACAGGACACGGAAAAAACCAGACATCTAAGATTTAGAGCAAGTAATTTTCCTTTTCTCTTAGGTCAGGAAAGGTAGCATTGTACCCACTGTGACCTTGAAAACGTAAACTGGATTAAACTTTTTAGGTCACTGCTTGACAGGAGGTAAAGATACTTCTCCAAAAAGCTGATAAAAGGGCTGGCATGTGGTGTTAGAGTTGATCACAGCATTACCTCTGGAGGACGATAAGGACTTTCGGGTTCTGAAATCCCAGCAAGACCGGCAGAGATATTTGGGATTTGCTCCTGTGTTGCATTAGAACTGAGCAGAACTAGGTCACTGGTTTCCTCAAATGGGATTCTAGATAAGCTTAAAGGGAAGAGAAAAATTGGAGTGAGACTCAGCTCTTGAAGGAATAAATGAGCAGAATCTGTTTATGTTGTTCATAGTAGGGTTTCTCTATTTATCATCTGAATTTAAAAATGGCTTGTTTGCTTTGGGAGTAATATTCACAAGTAAAAAAGGAAATAGACAAATGTGTGTGTGTGTGTGTATGTGTGTGTGTGTGTGTGTGTGTTGTTCCATAAGCACAGACTTCAAGGCCCCTTTGCTTTACTCAGAAATGCCTCTTTAAAATAATAAGATTGTTTACTGCTGTTTACACTAAGTATTTTCTCTTTATTCTGCACTTCTTCCTCTTTTCCACATTTAGAAGCACTTTAATGTGTCTTAAAATTGTGTCTATGAGAATGTGTACTATTTTCTTTGGAGAAAATGGGTGATGGAAATACCTTGTTTTCCCTTGAGTACAGGAATAATTAAATTTTAAATTGAAAAAAGTTGGTAACGGAATAAGCAAAGTTCACAGAATCTGTATATGATATGCTTTAGATACCTGCAAACTCTGGTTGCAGTGCCAAATGAGAAGGAAGGGGAAAGGGTGGGTTGTGTGCCAGACCACTGACACCAGCTGTGGTCACAGCAGCCCTCACTGCTCAACCAGACCCAGTTGTGCCTTCCTGCCTGCTCGCCTGCCCAAATCCATGCAGGGCAACTGGCGGGGCCCAGCCAGGAGCTTGGAACGCGCGCTGCCAGCACGCGTTTGCAGCTATGCTAAGCAGCAGTCCAGCAGTGGGCATAACAGTGTGCCAGGGTAGCCTGGTGCCCAGCCCCTGACATGAGTACCTGGGGTTTCCAACCCACTTGCCATATGATTTGAATCTAGATTCAAGAAATATATAGCTTTTAAGAAAAAATATGCTGTCTACATATACAAAGTAGAGAAGGCATACAGGCATTTTACTTATATGTATTTATAAACATGTGCTTAATATCTATTTCTAGTCATATCTGTTTGGATCTATGCGATTTAATTTCTTCAGATTTCTTTTTAAATTTACTCCCTATGATTTCATTTGTGATAGATGCCATATTCAAGTATTTTTACTCTTCTACCAAAAAATTCCCAGTGAGAAGGGTTCACAGATATTTCACCTTAATACCTAAGGACCTTCGTTATGCCTGCACATATACAGCATTCCTAAACTTGTGTTTATACTGCACCATGATTGTGTACTACACATGGCTTTGTAATGATTATCCTGGCTGAACAAGACCAAAACGTCTATTGTCATGTGCTTTCTCAAAACCCCTAGTCTTGTGCTTTGTATCCAGTACATGGTTAACAAATGCTTATAGAATGCATAAATGCTGAGTGAGGAGGTGAAGAGATCTGTAAATAGTAAGCACCTCTTTTTTTTAATTACAAAAATTAAAATCACCTTCAATCCCGCCTCATCCATACAAGTTTTAATAGGCTGAGTGGGATTGGGGTGTGTTGTCAAGATTTATTTTCTGTATATGCTAACCATGAATGCATGTGTGTATACAAGAGTGTAAATAAGTACTTTTTTGGAAGGCAATAATGTAAAAAACTATCCAAGTTTGAAATGGGCACAATTTTGTATCCAGAAATTCCAGTTCTAGGAATTTGTCCCACTAAATTCAACATACAAATGCATATAAATATTAGCTAAAATAGTAGTAGCTTTAGTTAAAATCTTGTAAAAACTATAGGAAGTTTCATCAATAATTAATTTGTTAAATGAATTCAGATATACGCAAATGAAACAATAGTTTGAAGGTGTTAAGAAAATCATATAGAGCTCTCTGCCTACTGACATCAAAATATGTCCAAAATATATTAAGTGGTAAAAGCAAATAGCAGATCAATAATATTCAGGATAATCACATTTTTTCAGAAGTAATAATTTTAGAAATGATGAAATCGGATTAATTTTTCAGCATATAAATGTCAAAAAGGAAAAATTTTACCTCTACCCTGTTAAAGTCTCAGGCTGAGCCTGAAAATTAAATTGACATAAGACAGACATCAACAGGAGAAAAGCATACAAATTTATTTAACACAAGTTTTATGTGGCAAGGGAGCCTTCATAAGGAAATAAAGACTCAAAGAGGAGTTGGAGTTTGAACACTCATATACTGAATAAGACAAAGAGGAGTATATTGTGAAAATGTGACAAGGCACAGGAACTTGGAGTAGTGTAGTTATTTGGGTGGAGAAGTAGTTAGGAGGGTAAGGATTAGTCTAACATGGTTTGTATAGATTTCTCTCGGCCCCAACTTCCCATCGTTGATAATAAGAATGATACTTTTCTTCTGGTATAGGGAGAACATCTTTCACATAGGAATTTTATATACTTTTAAGAAGCAGAAGGAAAGTCAGAGTGATTTTATTGCACCTGCTGTTATTCTAGTATATCAAATGCAAAACAGTCAATATGCTAGAGCAGCATATTTTGGATGACACGTTCTTAATTCCTTCATCTAGCAAATAGGATTAATTAACCTATAGGAAATATGATACTGATTTCCAGGCCCAAAATTAAATAATATGTGATAGTTTTTAACCTTATTTGATCATTATCAATATAGTCAGTCTAACATAAAAACAGCTCAACTGAGGTAAATATTTCCTGGGATCAAAGCCTTCCATGGCATGTGTGGTTGGAGGGAGTAGCAACCTAATGGTATTGTCCATGGCGGTGTTGAGTTATTGTGATCTGGAGTGAGCATGCCTCTGCCCCTACTGAAGAACCCAGCACAGTGGAAATGGAGATTGCCGTGGGTAAAAGTGAAAGAATTTACTCCCTGGTGCACATCTCATTAGAGTGTAGGTTCGGATGCTAGACTGCAAAGAGAGATGTCCAAAAAGAGGGGAAGTCATTTCAACTCCACATTCTCTCATGGCCTCAGGGAAACAGCAGCAACTGGTTGTTTTTCCATGAATGGATTGCTGTTTTTCATTTGTTATTTTTCCAAAACATGGGTTAGCATTCAAGTGAAATGAATGACAAATATTCATTATAATTAGAAAATTTAAGTGTTCAGGTAAGTTAAAGATGTGCTTCAGATAAAAAATAACTTGAGAGTCATGCCATATTGTCCGCTAAATTTTCCTCCATGAACAATGCTGCCTCTTGACAAATAAATATAGCCATAGTTACCTGGAGAGTGGCTGGATTTTCTTCTGAGTTGCTCAACATGAGGTTGAGGTTTTGAG
>NW_012148208.1:26872-43333 GCF_000956105.1 Propithecus coquereli | reverse complement strand
TCATTTTCTTCTAGCCTTTCTCAACCAGTGCTCTTCATCTAAACTATAGAATACAGAAGATGTTTTAAGTGACAGTTTTCTCAGTTTTCCCATGCCTGGTGCATACCTAGTGCCATTCTAGATACATTAATTAGAAATTAATTAATTACATACCAGGGTAAGAGGTACCTTCATTTAAATTTCAACAAAATTCTTTTTCTGATCTTCTTTATTTCTTGTTTCCTTTAATTAATTTAAACTTCATTGTGCTTATTTTTTAAAAAAATGTTTATTGAGTACTTTTTTTGGCCAGGCATTTTCCTATGCTCTCTAGATTGCATTATTTTATAGTACTTGGCCCAAAGAAACAGAAGCTTCAGACCTAAGGCAAAGAAGATAGTAAAGTCAAAATCTGGAAGATTCGGGTAATGATACCTGGGAAAGTCAACCAAAAATTAGTAGTTTTCATTTTTTAATCCTTACCTTTTTAATATGTGAATATGGGGCAGATTTTTCTCTTTAGAGTCTGAAAACTTTTTCCAGAGTAAGGAGCTAGTTTTATTTCCTTAAAATTTCTTCACTTACAGTATAATTGAGATTGCCTATACTTAATTAAATGTCACAACTCCAATATAATTATTTTATGAATAACTATATTAGCCATCTTCTGTTTTAATCACCATGCCACTTTTTTTCTACATTGATGATTATCTTAAAATGTTGATCCATGGGCTTTATACAATTCCATAACGATTTTGGTAGAAAGTGAAATATTTTAATGTTCAAATTAATTCCTCATGAAATGTTTCCTAAATAATTTTTTCTTAACATGATTATTATTACATAGAGCACAGAACTCTTTTCTAGAGTTCCTATTATGCCTGCTGTTACCTGGCAGCAATAAGAGAGAGCCTTTTTCAAATTATTTAATAATTCTTCAATATACACAGATTTGAAAATGTATAGTCTTTGGGATATTTACAAACCATTTGGGGGCTTTATTGAAAATTTATAACATTTTAATTCTTTCACTTAAAAGAAATAAATAATAAAACATTGTAGATGATCTGAAAATATAGGGGAAATATCTAAAATTTGTACACTTTCATTTGTGAATTCTGTATATTTTTATATATGTATGTTTTTAATATAATTTTAATAATAGAATACATAAATTATGTATACTTTTTTTAACCTAACATATTATCTGAAATATTTTGTTATAAAAAGGTGCATTGAAATACCCTAGGGGAAGTCTGTAATTTTGGAGGCAAACTGTTTCTTATTCCAATGTGTTATGTGCCTGGTTAGCTCAGATGATTGAACCATGGGACAAAACTGATGAAGGTTATGGTTTCAATTTGTGGGTAGGCCAGTTAGCTTTACTCTGTTTCATGGCCACATGAAGAGACTAAATGGCTTAGAAAGAAAATATGGGTGGATGCATTAGTGTGAATTCACCCCCTCTGCAGGAAAAAACACCCATAGCACAAGACCTAGGCTCGCGCCAATCCCTGCCATTAGTGGCAGCATGAAGAGAAACATGAAAAGGAAAATCTTGAGCCTCCAAATACAAAAAGTGAATGCCATATAGCTTTCGTCTCCATAATATAAAATAATGACCTGCCTTTTCTTTTTATAGTTACAGTTGAGGGGCTCCAACTGATTACCTGCCTGAAATTATTGCTAGCCTGATGGGAAGCATTTGAGGAGACATAGTCATGTTTTCATGTCACTAGGAAATCATTTAGCAAATTACTGCTGTTCTGTAAATTACCATGCTACACAACTTTCATACTGAGAAACTATTTTCTTTTTCCTTAAAAAATGCAGATGAAAGGTTTCTACAATAAATAGCCTATATTTAAAACAAACCAATTGCTAGAATTTAGACAATGTGATATAGCACTTCTCAGGTGGAAATAAAAACAAATACATTTTTATTACTAATATTAAACACTGATATATCTTCTGGTAAAGTCAGTTTTTTTATTTATTATTTGTTTACTTTGTTAGCCATCAAGGTATATGTATAGAACTTCTAGGGATGAAATAGCAAGCTAAGTACTTATATTATGAAAGGAAAAGAGCTAATTTTGGAAATTAGAGTTCTTTAAGCCTAAATTTTATATCTTGAAGAGACTCCCACAATTGGTAATCAACCTAAATAGAACAGAGTATTGGAAGCAAACAGTTTTTATTATGCCAAGTCTTGTTTAGAATATAAGTCTGAAGGGAAGTAGCTCAATTCCTTTAATTTTGCATTGAGGTCATAGGCCCAAAGATGATCTGGGGGAACGTGGCCTTATCCCCACAATCATTTTGACTAAGAGGGTCACAATTCGAATACAGTGATCATTGCTGATGTGGCAGGATGCATACAAAAGAACTAATTCCTCTGGCCTTTTTCAGAAACACTTGCATAATGGAACACAGAGCTGGCTCCTTTTGTTTCAGTAGCAATGAGATAAAAAAGGAGAGGCAGTAGAAAAAGTAATTCTTCAGAGAATGAGGTCCCATTTTAGTGCCGCCTTTTCATAAAAGAAGGGCTTGGAAACAAAAGTGAATGACTAATACTCATAAAGATTAGTGCATAGTAAGTAAAGCCTCCCAAACATAAAAACTCTTATGAGTAATAAACAGAAAATGCTTCATGGTAGCTAAAATTTAAAAAGAACAATCACAATAGATGCATATTAAAATTAAGGTTTCTATACCTAAAACTAGTTATGGCATCACTAGACTTAAATATATGATATTTGAATCCACAGTTAAATAAAGCTGTGGCAAATGTGGTAAGATTCAGAAAAATGGCATAAATGTGGTTTCACTGCTGCAAATAAAAGCCTTAAGGAAAAGGTTAAAAGAACTGCTATGATTCATTTTGAAGATGAGTAGACTAAGAAACAATTTTTATCATTTTCTTCTAGCCTTTCTCAACCAGTGCTCTTCATCTAAACTATAGAATACAGAAGATGTTTTAAGTGACAGTTTTCTCAGTTTTCCCATGCATGGTGCATACCTAGTGCCATTCTAGATACATTAATTAGAAATTAATTAATTACATACCAGGGTGCCTTAGGGAACCAGGGCTCAATTCTCACTTGTAATGGAGGTTGATGCCAATTGGATACATAATGGATCATAAACTAATGTTGGCAAGACATTTGAAACCTAGAAAATGCATTTAAAAAGCTGGAGATATATAAATAAGATAAAGGGTAGATTTCCTAAAGATAAACGAATTAGCATTATAATAAACTCTTGAAGAAAAGTATATAATCACCTTTTTCTAAGGATTTTGAAGTTTGGATTTACTTTCTTCTCACTGAAATGGGATGAAGTACCTAGCCCCTGAAGGCAGAGTTCTTGTCCCAACCTTAAATGTATGTGTTTGGTTCTTCCAACGTGGAGCTATTCAAATGTCTAAGGTAATGATGCCCCAGATTAAACGGGGAAAGAGGAAATGTTAATATAGCTAAGAGGCAGTAGCCTGAGATCTATTTCTTCTCTGAAGAACTCAGTTTATGACACCGAGAAACACTCATCTACTAGTGTCAGGCAAGACAAAGAAACTTCACATTGACAAAGAGAAAGCTAATGCTAAAGGAATCTTGAGAAGAATAACATTAACTATAAGACTTCTTAGGTTCTTTAGAAGTATCTTTTGTTGTATGTCTAATGTTAAATTTTTCTAAAGGGTAATGCCTTTCGAATATAGAACACTGCTTTAATGACACAGAATTATCAATCTGAATATAAAAGATGGTTATTCAGAACTACAGACAAAGATGTGGAAAACAAACTAAATATTCATAAGGCAGAGTTCAATGAAATTTTTGGTGTTTTACCTCAAAAAGCAACCTGGTTTCTTATGGGTCTATTTTCTGATAAATGCAAACAGGAAAATTCTGGATACTGAAAGTTTTATTAGTTAAATTCCAAGTGATGGAAGTCCTATTGTACATTGTTGCCCGTAGTGATCTTTTATTCATCAATGCACTTTATCATGATTCTGGATTCGTTCACAAAGATCACTATTGACTTGGATTGTACATTTAAACTATAAATGACTTTTTCTAATGATACTTTAAGGAGTATTTGGACAAGGCATCAGTCACACTGTGGATACAATCTGCTTTCTCTGGCAACTTATTATTAATGTAAAACGAGAGTCCATATTGATCTTTGCTTAGGCAGGCAGTTCACATGAATTCCATGAAACTGCGAGTGAACAATGAAGGGCAAACTTTGTCTTCTAAGAAAACAATGGCTTGACTATTTGAGTGCAAATATCTCTTTTATAATAAGCAAAGATATCTTTTACTTGTAGAACTTTCCATTGTAATGAAGTAAAAGGATGGAACAGTTAAAATAGTAAAATACTTGAAAGTGAATGAATATATAAATACAGTTTTTCTTGCCTTTGCCTAACTCTTGCCCTCTTTTCCATTTACAGCTATTCAAGAGCAAGAAAACGAACCTGTGCCCCTATCCTTAAGCCCAGACATCTCCTCAAATAAGTCACAGTTAGATGACTGCCCAAGGGACTCTGGTTGTTATATCTCATCAGGAAATTCAGATAATGGCAAAGAAGATCTGGAGTCTGAAAATCTGCCTGACATGGTACATAAGATTTCTATCACAGAGCCAAGTGACTGAACACACATTCTCAGCTATATATCTACAGATACATTCCATTTTAATTCTTCTTGAGCTAAAAGATCAAATAGAAGAAGAGAAATATTTGTAAATATAACCTAAAGTTAAAATGTTTTCATTTGAATAACTGTATATAAAAGTTCCTATAACACCCCCAATTATTGTAAATAAAATATATATTTATTATTTTAAATGCAATGTGTTAATATTTCACTTTCTGTATTAGAAAAGGCATAGTATAAGCCTGTGATATATGTGACATATGCTTTATTTGGCTTTATTTTACAAATGCAAAATGATAAAATCTGCAAAAACAAACTTTTTTTATACCTGCCAGTTTTGTATTTATGTATATTATTGAATGAATAGTATTAGAAGATGTCTTTGTGAACTGATTTGTTGAAGAAGCATCTACATTCATGTTTATACTTATTGGGAAAGTGTGAGTTAATATTGAAAACATTTTATCCTGATTCACAGTAAAAAGTTAGTAATTATTTTTTTCACTCTGTTATTTGATATAAAATATAGATAAGAATATATTGTCACTCTTAACTTAGTAAAACCAATTTTAATAACTGCAGACATTTTGTCTTTAAGTGTAAATATTTTTTAACTTTGACATGCCCTAATTTTAATAATAAAAAGAACTATGTGCATATTGTATTTTCCCGACTAGTGTTATTTAAAATAGTTTAATATTAGACCTTAGAGAAAATATCTCCTACCAGAGAAGGTGTTATAATCAGTCTTCACATTCTTTTTTAATAATAGTGATTCCCAAATATATTATTTCAGCCTCAGTCTGTCTCCTGAACTCCAGTTCTCTGTTACCCAACTTACTGGATAACCCCAAGAAACTTCAATTCAACATACCCCAATCATTGATTTTCTCTACAAATTTGTCTCTGTTTTTTTATTTCCAACCTTTCTTTCTCTTTACTGGTTTACTGGTACCAACACCCAGCCAGTCATCAAAGCAGAAAATCATTTCTTCTTTCATCTCACATATATCTTCCTCATACAAATTCAATAAGTAATCAAACCCTATGATTCCTACCTCTAGAAATGCTTTCATATTTGTGGCATTCTATCCATTTCCATGGTCGCTGTACTGCTTTGGAACTCATTATCTCACGTGTGGAATATTGCAATAGCTTTCCAACTGACCTCCTACCTTTTCATCCATCCTCCGCACAGCCTCCAGAAAAATCTTTCTAACCCACAAATCAAATCAGGTACTTTCCTGCTTGAAAATTTGTGATGGCCCCTTATTGTCTTTAGTATAATATTTAAACTTTCCCAACCACTTTTTAATCTACTTTATAAATCATATCTCCCCCCATTTGCCCCACCCCACACCTCTCAATCTACACTCCTACCATGACAATCTACTTAGAATTTTCTGAATTTACTATTCCCTTTGTGACTTTTCACATGCTATTTAATTTCCCAGAGTGGTTCCTGCTATTTTCTTCACCCGGAAATCTCCCTCTGTTCTCTGTCTCAAGACTCATCACAAAGGTCACTTATTCTGTGAAGCCTTCCGTGATTGCCTTTGATGCTTTCTTGTGTTTCCATAGCAACGTGTAAATTGTGGGTTATAGCGCTTGTCATATTTTACTCTATTTGTATGATAATTACCCTTACATAAGACTGTGATCTCCTTGTGACAGAGATTATTTTATTTCAACTTTTTAATCTCTGGTGTCTAACGTAAATACCTGGCACTGAGTGGGCATTTAGAAAATGTTTGCTGGAGCCCATTGAATATGATGATTTTTACCATATAACAGATTCCATCTCCATATTTAAATCAATCTACTCAAACTATAGGTAAATTCCTTCCAAAATGACCTAATTTCTCTTTAAACAAATAAAACATAATACCTTACAAACAAACAGGAAACAGAAAATGTTATTTCAAATGCTAGGGGACAATATTACACTGTTAATCTCTAGCATATTTTTCCATATCCCTGAGATTTAATCCCATATGCAGTGCCCAGGTCAGGCAGAAAGCATATGTCTACCCCTGTTCTTCCCCCTTAACAGCAGGAAATTGGTGTTTCAATTTCCATGATCCTAGATACTGCCTCCATCATGGCCTCCCTCCTGCTATGGTAACCACTCCAAATAGATTATTGTCAGGCCTCCTTGGACCCAGGCAGCCACTGAGAATAATTTTAAATCTTTGTTCAACCTGCTGCCTCAAAGTCAGGAGAGTACAGCTTCTCTATGGAGATGCCAGGTTGCCAAATTGTAGGTTGGGAAGCATCTAAGGAACTACTTGATGATAAAACAGTGGGAATTGCCCACAGAGCATACTCAGCTACAGCTTCAATCCCTTAAAAATGAAAGTCTGGTACCCAGTCAAGGATTTAGCAAAATACTTTTGAGTAGAGGTACTGCAGAGGCCTTGAGGAGACTGAAGCAGAGGAAGAGAGATTGGATTCCTGCAAAAATGGGAGAAGGAAGAAAAGTGGAAATGCCATGAGGATCAGGTTGCTAGGAGGAAGGCCCACACATGGAGCACTGCATGACAAGGACACATGTATAGCAAGAGCATGTTCTGCCTTCAGAGAGAGTTGCTGCCTTCAATTTAGAAACAGCTACCTACTGGATCCCTGTAGTTCTACTCTCAGCCCCCTCACTGTGGGATACGGGACATAAACAGAAGGAGGACAAGTTTTGCTCTTGACCATGGAAAGCTGAATAAAGAGGAGTGGAAAGGCAAGAAATAGTTCATTCAAGGTTCTGATGTAGTTGGACTTGGACCTTCTGCTGCTTTTGGCTGGGTGAGAGACATGAGTCTGAGCCTTTTAAGATGGTTAGAAGTTTGAAACATAGGTTAAAAAAAGATGGTTAGAAGGTTGAGATTTTAATAATTACAGGATCATGATACTGGCTTTGTGTTTCTAGGTTGAAACTAAATGAGATTCCCAGTTTCATTTGTTTATTTATTCACTCAACAATATTTAGACATTTATCATGTATTCTTTGCCAGCAAAGGTCTTTTGGATAGTATATCTATCTGCATTAAAATCACCCTATAGCTTCTGCCACTGGAACCAGCTGAGACTTTCAGTACACACAGTTGCAAAATCTTTCTAGGCACAATGATTATTCTGATCCCACAGATTTCCTATATTTGCAAATTCAAGTATGTTGTGACATGGTTGTAGAAATTTTCTTCCAGATAAGTGGATAAAATCCTCCTAATACTTTTTTGATGAATAAAAAAAATCAGATAATTTAAATTCTGGGTTCCCCCTGTTCTATTCCTGATGTAAACAAAAATACATCTTTACTCTGAAGTATTTTATTACAATTTTAAAAAAACCAATTAAATTGACAAGGAAGTTAGTTCAGAAATGAAATAACTACAGAAGCTTCTAAAATGATAGGCAGCTAAAGATTATGAAGTTTTTAGACAACATTCAATTCACTGAGGTTACAGTCAAGTGCCTCGCAACTTCCTGAGTGAGGCCAAATTGATGACATTTCATGTTGAGAAACTTCCGTTACTAGCGTAAGTTCTGAGAAAAATAACATGAAGAAATTTTAGATAATCCCTCACCCCACACACGCACGCACTTCCATCCCCCACTGCCACTGAAGAAAATTGTATAACTAATTAGCACACAAACTTCAAGTACTCCTTCATAAAGTGGAAGTCATGCTAAAACTATGTAAAGGTTGAGAACAAAGTGAATAGAGACTAAATATAGGTAAAAGAATTGCAGCTTCTAGATTTGACCAGGTTATTTGTTTATGAAAATAAGATAGAAGCAACTCTCCTTTTATTCTACCTCCTATTTTACCACTGAATTTCTCTGATCACACCCAATGCTGGCCTGAACATAGGATTGGAAGTCATGGAGTTGAACCATCTGCTTTGAGAACTGTGTGGCTTTGGGTAGGTCATTTATCCTCTCAGGTTAGTCTTTTTTTTTCTTTTTTGATCTAAAAATGTTGTTGATTAAATGAGATAATATATGGAAAGCAATTAGCACAATACTTATAGTATGTGTATAAAAACCACTACCATTATTATATCCACTACTTCATTTCTATCCACTGATGTCTGAATACACAATGGAAGCATTGCACATGCTATTATATTATAATACAGCCATGGAATTGTAAGTTGGAATTTTTAAGACACACATTGTCTGAGGGCTAGGCCAACTGTGTTGGCTAGAAGCAATGAGAGAGAATCAGTTGGTTTAATAGAACTTCTCAAATGGCCATTTTGTCACAACAGAATATTTCTTTGTTCATTCCTAACCACCTTAGGAAGAGGCTAAGCTATATTTAGCCTCGATTCCTCACCTTTGGCACATGATAGGAGAAAACATTTTTGAAGAATGAAGGATTGAATGCATAAATGAATGCCTACATTAATGAATGAATGAATGAATAAATAAAAGATTTGGAGTCGTTACTACTGTTACTGCACATTGGGCCCTGGTCTCTTACAAATTATGGAGTCACAGATGATTGTGCCATAGGCAACAGACAAGCCTTTAGGAAGGCATCCTAAATGTAGATATTTATCTATTTATGAAGCTTCTGGGCACTTCGGCAAATAACCCGCCATGGGAAATCGAAGTGCAGAAGGAGGCTGAGAGGCTACAGGAACACATCACATGAGTTTGTCATTACGATCCCTTCCCTATCTTCATCATGCAAACTTCTCACATTTGAATTACCAACAGTTAGAGGAGTATCAGTAGGTCTGTGTGATGTATGTTATAAATTAGGAAGCCATGAGAAAAGAATCTAAAAAATGACATTAGTATATTCAGCGGTCTCTTTTGACCTTCTGGGGTCCCTGGTGGGCACAGCACCCTTTCCTCACAGGGCAGGAGAGGGATCCTGATGCGCAAGTCTAGCAGGGTCGTTTCCTCTCTGAGTTCTTGGGCGCGGGGCCAAGTGAATGGGCAGGAATCATTCCATTTGCCAAGTAAAATGGGGTGAAAAGCACTTCTGGCACACTTTGTCCATATAAATTATACTTGTTTGCAATTCATCAACTTCTTCTCTCCTTTATATCCATATGTAATGTAAATGATCATCTTTCTCTGAAGCTCCATAATGATGCACAGCTCAAAAATGTGATAGAATCAGCTAAAAGAGAGCAGATGGAAGTTTTTCCCCCAATATACATATTCATAAAAAAATAGAGAACTCAACAAAAGGAGATACATAAGTACTTGTACCCGGGGGCTGCATGGACTTATGTATGACAGTAAGTTGGTTTTCTGCAACTATTTATTCCTGAAACCTTTACTCATTCATTCCTGCAGCAATCATTGAAAATGCTGTGGAAAAAAATCTGTCTCTGCATAAAAACAAATATATTTCCCTTTGGATTTTTATTGCACCTCAGAATCCATGATTCAGGAAGTAATGGTTAAATATTTTACTAGAGAAATATAATTAGAAGGCAAACCATGTAAAAAAGTGAAGTCTTAAGCGTTCTTTTAGCAATACAAACTACAGACATTTAAAAGCACACTCTTATACTGAAAAAGTGACATAGGGAAAATTATGAACTGTCTGGATCACATTTATCTACTTTTTAAAAAAATATCTGATTACTCAGGAGCTAAGGAAGTTCATGCAGGTGTCTGAGGATGCAGCAATGCTACAAGAAAGTTAAGATAAGGAAAACAACCATTAAAGAAAGTACAGGAAATGGTTTAAAAAAAAAAAAGAAACAAAATCATTCAAACGGTGGCTGTAAATTTTGGTAGCATAACTAAAGAAGTAGCATTCATATCACAATTACATGTTTCTGACCCCTATCTCTCTCCAGACCACTTTCCACCTGGGAAGCCCTAGTGTCCATCTGCTCAGGGAGGTTAACCTGTGTGGACTACATCCTGGATCTGTGTCCTCTGGGATCCTGCTGAGCTCAGAGAACGGGAAGCTGCAGGGAGAAAGAGGAGTGCAGTCAGGCTATTTGTTCTCCCCATGAAGTCACCTTGTGCCGGCTGTCTCCCTTAATCAAAGGTCCCTAGTTCTCTCAAGGTGACTTTTTTACATGATTCTTTTATCCAGATTCTGGTGATTACTCATTTCCCTCTTCTCTAAGACCCGGATTAGTAATAACTCTGTGCTGATAGCCCCACTACCTGCTCAACCCCTTATCAGTTCCCCTTCCCTCCTCCATTCTGCCCGTGGTTTTGTAATTAATCCCTTTGAAAATAAGCCTTTCTTGAATTATCCTAATTGGATTGTGTTTCCCATTGGGAGCTGGACTGGTACATTGATCCACCACCCTCATGACTCCCAGTTACTCAGGTCATATTCTTGAGCACTGCTCTGTGACTCCAAGATAACCACATTTACATGATCTCTGATCTTTTCTTTCTATTTTACTACCAATCTCCATCTCTGCTGACAATCAAGCAGCTTCAGAAAGAAAAAAAAAGGGAAAGAATAAAGCATTTCCACTATTACCACCAAAACTCATGTTCCGTATCCTTTCAATTTTGCATCCATCTGTTTCATGGGACCCATATACATATGTCTCCTTTTTCTAAACAGCTAAGAATTCCTAGAATTAGGGTGACTGGCAGCATATAAATGAAGGCTCTCATGGTGAAGTTCAGGCCAACCTAACTGCGAGGAACACTTATTCTCTCCTGTACTAACAACTAAACCCACAGTTCGCTTTGCTATGAAATGTAGGGTCCTTTTTATTGGGACAATACACCATCTACGAATATTAATATCCATCCAACAACTATATAATAAGGTAGAATGAAGCAAATGCATATTTTAGCTGCTTGCTACCTAGTCAGAAATACCTGACATTAATAGCATTTTAGGGGGTGTAAATAAATGTGATAGCACATAGATACTAGGATTATACTAGCAACTTTTCGCTTCTAAAATTCTTTCATTCTAAGTTGTTTCATCTACAATATCACTCACTAACATGGGGCTCTCATACACAAAGCCGTAGGCCGCTTAATCTCCAAAGAGGTTATGGTAAAATATGGATGCCCAGATAATTTGCATGATTAATGAAAATATGTTTTAGAATATTAAACATTTAAGATGTTAGCATTTAGTAGGCTTTCTGACAGAAGTTAAAAGACTATTAGAATGACTGATGAATTGCTACAGTACATTAGCCCTCAGAACAAGGAACGTGCTAAAGGACATTTACACAACTTCTTAGTGTTGTTTTTTTCCCTTTTTCCCCACTCCAACTAAATTGTCCTTTGTGACCTTGGCTCAGTTTTAAATGGGCCAAACATAGGAATTTACAAAGTTTTTAAGAATTTACAAATTATATGAAAAGCTATTGACAGAGAGAGAAAGAAAGCAACCGTATTAGCCATGGCTTTGTATACGGTGTCTGGCACATAGTAGGAGATTCATAAAATTGTTAAATTCATAAAATTGTTGAAGGAATGAAACACCTTCTTTCATGGTTAGGATGGTCTTAACTCTGCGCAATGAAAAAAGTGAAACAGAAAATTCCTTCCTTGTCAGTGACAAGGTCTCTGACAGGTTAGTTGTTCATAGCTAGAGGATAAAGATATACTTATTTTCTCCATTTAGAGAAATTTCAAGTTAGGAATTGTGTTTCACACTGAAGCTCCACCTACTGTAGTCTTACAGAGCCTTTTGTCTTGGATTGCTGCAGAGTTTATCAGGACCTGTTTTTTTTTCATTTATTTTTCCCTCTTGTTATACTTAGAGATGAAATATACCAGAAAGGACTGTCAAGGAGGTGTTTATATCCCCTCTGGGTAAAAAGTAAAATACCATTGAAAAGGTAAGACCAAAAGAAACACCAAAATAAATTCTTAAGGTAGGAGCAATAAGCTGCTTAATGGCCTTGCTTTGGGGGAGACAATTAACATTACTTTAATTTATGTGAAGTATTATCATGAAGTTATGAGCTCCCTCTCTGAGCCCTACTTCCCAAAGCCTGCTCCTTTAGGCAGTGTTTCCTTTATAGTGTTATTTAGTTTATAGTTCTCAAACACTCACGTATTACACAGTATCCTTATTCCTCTGCCAGTGAGCATGGAGAAAAGTATACTATTGCACATCACCTAAAATCCCACTACTTAATCATGAATGCAATAGTGGGCAGAGTGAGTGTAGTAGGCTGAATAATTGTCCCCAAAGATAGCAGATGCTAGTTCAAGGAACATCATAAATGTCACTTTATTTGGGAAAAGGGTCTTTGCAGATGTGATTAAGGATTTTGAGATACGGAGATTATCCTGGATTATGTGGGTGGTCCCCTAAATGCAATCACAAGTGTCCTTAGAACGAAGAGGCCGAAGGAGATTTGATTCATAGATAAGAGAAAGCAATGTGGAGAAGACAGAGCAAAAGGAGATTTGAAGTTGCTGGTATTGATGATTGAAGTGGTGTAGCCATAAGCCAAGGAATGTTGGCAACCACCAGAATCTGGAAGAAGCAAGGAATGGATTCTCCCCTAAGACCTCCCAAGGAAGCTTGGTCCTGCAGACACACCTTGATTTTAGTCTAGTGATACTGATTTCGGATATCTGACCTCCAGAACTAGGAGAGAATAAATTGCTGTTGCTTTAAGTCACCAAGTTTATGGTAATTTTTTAGAGTAGCCACAAGAAACTAATAGAGCAAATAAACTATTTCAAGCCTTAAACAAGAGGATCATGACCCTTATTTGTGGCATTCAACAGTAGACCTTAGGAAAAAATTAGATTAGCAGTAAGTTCAATACAGAAGTATATAAACATATATATCCTTTAAAACCTATGTATTTTGTTCTTTACTTGTAAATGTGTTATATGAATTTGTTCAATGAACTCAATTTTTATTCAACAGAACAGAAAGATCCTTGAATAAAATAATGAATGTGTGAATATGACAGTTAAGTACATATGGTTTTTATCTTTCAGATGTTTTAAATTTCCACTTAATAAGAGTATGCTTTCTTTCATCCCTATCTGGAACATAGCTATTATGGACTAAAGAGCATAATGCAAGTTTAGAAGTTACTTGCAAAACAAGAACACTAATTTTGGCTTAATTGAGAGCAGGAACTTTCTTGAAGACCTGTAAGTATTTATTTTACCATTCACTGAAAAGTAGTGATTTTTTTTTATGATGAGTTATTTATTCCTTCATTCCTTCATCAACTCTTTATTGGACATGTTAAGCATGCCTGGTAACTCTACTAGGCCCTGGAACTATTAAGATATAGCACCTGCTCTTCAGGACTTAAGAGTTTAGTGTGTTCCTTTGGCATATGTGTAAATAAATAAATCCCTATGGAATGTGATAAACTATAGTAGCAATATAGGCAAGTGGTGGAGAAGCAGCATTTATGAATAAATTATTTCAGAACCAAATGATCCTGGAAATTCAAGACTTTTGGTTACTTTGCTTAGTAGTCTCAGCAGTCAGGTTCTGTATACACGAGCTTGAGAAGAGTTAAATAGTACCCGGGCATTTGCAGTAGGAAAAGAATTTAACACATTACACTGGAAAAGTTGCTTATTCCTTATTCTTGTGGCCAAATATTTAGGAAATTCATAGGGAAAATTACATTCAAGGTTATAGTAGACAAGATTCAACATCTTCAAATTCTGGATTTGAATTAGGGAATTATAATAGTTTTTCTCACGGTTTCAAAAGGAAGTACTTGTATAGTAAAGCTCGTTTAATTAAAATTTATCCAACCGAAACGCCCATTTATCTGAAACAAATGTTTCTGTGATCCACATCAACCAACTTTTCACATGACTAATTAACAATAAACATTGGAATGATGCCCAATAAATATCAATTAAAACAAATTTCTCCTAATAAACTTTGCACAGGCACATGCACATATGTAAGACCACACCCCCCTCACACACACAGAACTTTGCTATTGTAACTTGTCATCTTTAAAAGGTGCATTAGCACTGACTGCATCTTAAAGATTGTATCTTCATTTTATCCTTGAAGCCCCAATTTTAGCCACTAATAAGACATGAGTTTTAGGTAGGACCAGCTACCCTGAGTGCTGGGAGATGCCCGAGTGCTTAGAATAATGGCCCAGTGCAAAATGAAAATGCAGGACCTCTCGTTTGAAATTATTAAGAATTTTATGACAGCAATAGCAAAGCATTAAGCCAAATGTGGGGCTTTGTGAGAGCACAGCCCTGTGCGACAACACAGGTTATATGCCCATGGAGCTGGCCCTGGTTTCAGGTATTTCTTATCAATAGCCTCCATTTAGATTTTCCCAAGGATCATACTATAGATGTATAAAAATGAAAACAACCTACCTAAAAGTCAGATTATGATCATATATTCTTTGTACAGGCTTATATTAACTATAAAGACATTGTTGGGTACCCATTAAAATTCTATTATGATCAAAGTTCGTCATGCTTACTTGATTCTGCTTTTCTCTATCCTAGCAAGCCATAGTCACGTAACTTATGAGGCAAAGAAAATGCTATGTGTTCACCAAACTGAGTTTATTAACATCCTGGGCATACTCCCACAATTGGGTCCATGTGACCAGTTCTGGCCAAATGTACGGCCCAGACCATAAGATCTCCTTTGAGATTCATATCCTCCCCTCACTAGGTTTCCCTCGCTCTTTTTGGGCTCCCTTTAACCCTTTTGTATATGGCTAGAAGCAAGGAACTCTGAAATGTGGAGCACACTAGGGAAGATCCTGAATCCTTAGGTCATTTTTTGAGGCAAGCCATTCAGAAATGTTGTTTGACCCACACTGCAATGTCACATAAAATTAAACTGTATTGTATTAAGCTACTTATATTACCTTAACACTCTATATTAGAGAGTATGATGGTCTGAGGCAGAGGGATAGGACTTAGGGGAAGCCAGGCTTCTTAAACAATTCTGATACACATTAGTTTTGGCCACCTTTTTCAAATTTTTTTTAAATAATAGTTTATTCTTAAGCAACATGGATGGCCACCTTTTGAGAAACTGCTCAAATCATCTGTTCAGTGACCTGTAAAATACTGTGCTAGCCAATAGCTATGGTGTTATCTCATGAGGATGTTTACAATCTCAAAATAGCACGTATTTATAATTTTCAGAGTACTCTTTCCTATGTATTTCTACAAGATTCTGAAACATTGCAAAGTCTTCAAAAATCCATAACAATGAATTATTAGGGATAGAATGATCAATAAATAGCAACAATGATACTTTGCTGGGCATACCCTCAAATCTCACAAAATCGTCACTTGTCTGCTTGCAGGACTTAGAGACCTCAAAAATTCAAATTATCCAAGAAAGTATTTGATATAAACCCTGGAATCTGGGCTGAGTATAAGAATCTCAGAACATTGATCTTAGGAATCTAAGGGCCTGGTACTACTGGGAGGGACAAGGGGAGATGGCCAGAGTACTTAGAATAATGGCAAATGTTCTTTTCCCTTTGGCTGCAGAATGTCAGCATTTATGGGAAAAAGTCGATCAAGTACTTACTGGATCTGCTTAATCAAGCATAATTGTCACCATGTGACTGGCAGTTATTGGAAGCTCCTGTGTGAGACAGTGCCAGAACCAGTATGCAAAGATCTACCTATGTCATAGATAATAAAAGGAAAATAACTTTTTCCTCAGCACAGGAAATCAACATGATGAAATGAAAGATCAGGAATCTTGGCATTCAAGAGATTTGGGATCAGACTTAGTTTTAGCACTTATTTACTTCAGGTGTTTAAGCATCTAAGATCCAGTTTATTTGAATGTAAAAGGATGTTAATGCCTACATTGTAGGGTTGTTATGAAGCTTGAACTAGTAAGGCATTTAGCATGATC
>NW_012148208.1:23351-25388 GCF_000956105.1 Propithecus coquereli | reverse complement strand
GTTTACATTTCATTGATTAAGAGGAAATCTTTAGTACAATTTTCCTATAAGCTTTTTTTTTAATCATGGTGTACAACTTATTAAGTGGGTAATTGTGGAGCTGGCTGTTAGATCCTAGGTGCTAGGGGTATTTAGAGCGCAAAAATATGATCCTAGACCTACAAGACCTTATCACCTAGATGGGAAGACAGGGACTCTAAACTTAACACAATAATACAAAGTGGGCCTATGTCAAATGCTAAATAAGCCTCCTAGGCACAGGTGTCCCAGTGGTTATAACAGTCCTCAAGCCAAAAAGAGCCATTCCCCTTCTCAACTTGAGTCTGTGAATCTGCGAATGATGCTGATATACCCTTTTTAGATTTCAAATTTCCAAAATTTCTATTATCTGCAGTAACACAAGACAGGTAGAAGAGACGTTCTAGGAGAAAAGAGTTCCTAAATATTAGTCACTAGAGTGTTATTTATAAATAACTATTTTAAAAAAATTATATAATAAGTATTGTACTTGGGTGCTGATGGTTAATTCCTCAAGAGGAAGGACTCCCATCTTCATGGAATCATGAATGTCAAAGATGTAGGGGACCTACAGAGGGTCTGTTCCAATGCCACAGTGTTGTGGGAGATATTTGAGGTGGTAGAGGGGTGAAGAGATCTATCTGTGGTCACACCCACTTGTAAGTAAAAAGAATTCAGATTTGCACCGAGATCTAGAATTAAGCCTCAACCTCTTTCCTTCATACTATGCTGCTTAACCATAGGTAGAAAATAAAATATTGGGCAAAGTTAGATATTTAACAAAATGTTGCTAATTGAAGTTAGGTCTCAAGAAAAAGCAACTTTTCTCATTCTTACAAATCCTTTGAAATTTGTTTCCTAAATAACATACAGTCCCTAGGTAGGAAGAAAATAGAATCATGATAGTCTACATATCATTATGTTAAGTAACAGCAAAATAAAAAATATTAGCAATATAATGTTTGTCTTTCAGAATCATGGTGAGAGCACTAACCCAGAATAAGAGAACATACCTATCAAAGGAGACTTTACCAATTTTTCTCATGACTTCAGGTGAAATATGGGATCTATGCCAGCCAACTTAAAGAAAAAGCATACCTCCTATAAGGTGTCTTGAGTACCATCAGAGCCTTGTGGAACAACAATTTGTGAAAAATGAATCACAATATTGGCAAAGGGTTGTGCTACAGTTTTACTCACATTAAGACCAATTGGTTGAAAAGAAGAGAAATACCAATAAGATTCATTCCACGTGCTGCATTTTGATTAGGCTTCTGAATCCTCGCATTTAAGATCCACACTTTCCCCAGGAGTCGTCACTGCCTGATGATAATTACAAAGGTATGGTAATGGAGAGCTCTAAATCAAACATGCATGGTGGATCTGCTGTCACTGCAAGAACCATCTCATTGCAGGCTGGCAGGGAAGGATGTGCAACTGGCAGAGCAGTCTTCTTGGCTTGCATAGGAACCTAGCTCTGCCTTAAATCTTCCTGATTTAAATTACTGTTAGAGTAATTTGGCTAATTGAAAATGTCTGTCTTTGGAGAAATCTTTCATAATGTTAGTGTCATTTGCAAGTTGCCAAGGAAGATCTCCAGGGCAGCAGTGCTGCTTTGGCTGCCTGCAAAGCCCCCATTGATCAACAGTACCATCCAAAGAGTCCACTTAGACGAGGGGCCATCCAACGATATGCCAGTGATCCTCGCTTGCCAAATAGCATACATGAGCAAAGTGTCTCTGAGAAAATGTGAAGCCTCCGATAAAACAGGCAACACAGATGGGGGATTCCCAGCCCACCCTGGACAGTTCCAGTTATTTTAAGTAGTAGTATGGAATTGGAACAGCCTCAAAGGAAAATCGGCCAACCATCTTTAATTTTAAAAATAAATTTATGTTATAGGCCACCTGGGGGGAAGGAGCAGGGGGAGAAAAAAGAATCAAAGTAGGAATTCTTTCACAATGCAGGCAGAAACCCCAGTTGGGATACCATGTATTAGATGTAAAAATTTCTGTGGAA
>NW_012148208.1:22396-23301 GCF_000956105.1 Propithecus coquereli | reverse complement strand
AGAAAAAAATCAGTTATCTAAAAAATGTGTTATCTTAGATGAATTAAAGGCATTTTAATCTTGAAATATCCTACACCTACATAAGATCCCAGATTAAACTAAAAGACAATATCTAAAAGACAAAAACATATGTCTTGTTATAAGGGAAACAGGATAAAAATTTAGAGTAGTTTAGTATAAAAAATAACTATTTCTCCATTAAGGTTGTTTCATGAATTAGGAAGTTTATGAATAGACTTACATTTGTTGATTTCATTGTGAGATTTCAATGGGCAAGGTGTCTATCACCCTACCTGTATGATTCTAGCAAATATTAAATAAGCACTTTCTAGATAAATAAAACTCTATTGGGCACTTGGAATACATAGATATAAGATACATGGTCTTTTCTCTCAGTAAGTTTGCAATCTAGCTGGAGAAGTAGGACGAATACCAAAGACTGCGATAGCAACACAATCCTGTCACAAAACATGCATCACAGTGTCAGACCAATAGAACAAAATAATAGCTACAGAGTTCACAGAAGGAAGGCATCCTGACAGAGATATTTTGCTTTTCAATGTATAGGGTATTATTTGTCTGTTTTTTCCTTTTTTCTTTTTCATTGTGTTGTTTTATACTTAGCACAAAATTATTTACTAGGTAAGCTGTTTGTGAGGTAGCAACTACTTAGCTGTATACAATATGATTTATGAGAGGAATTGTCAATTAAAAACAAATTGACATTAAATACACTGAAGTGCTTTTCAGTTTACTACAGCAGACCACATGATTCATTTATACATTCCCTTTTCATTGAGTTTCGTGGAAAAGTGTTTACATTTCATTGATTAAGAGGAAATCTTTAGTACAATTTTCCTATAAGCTTTTTTTTTAATCATGGTGTACAACTTATTAAGTGGGTA
>NW_012148208.1:11361-20316 GCF_000956105.1 Propithecus coquereli | reverse complement strand
AGCGATCAGATCCTCCCACCTCAGCCTCCTGAGTAAATAAGACTACAGGCCTGCACCACCACTCCTGGCTAATCTTTTTAAAATTTTTTTGTAGGGACTAGTCTCACTATATTGCCAGGCTGGCCTCTAACTCCTAGGCTCAAGTGATCCTCCTGCTCCGGCCTCCCAAACTGCTGGGATTATAGGCGTGAGCCACTGTGCCCAGCTGGAAATTGCTTTTTAATAAAATCAAAATGAATACGATATTGTTTTTCAGTGGTTTTATTTTCTAGTCATTTCATCTCCTTTTAAATCACAGAGTTAGTTTTCCTTAACCTTTAAAGCACTGATGTGCTAATAGAAAATGAGCAAGTCTAATTCTTTTCCTGAAATGGGAGGATAAATTACATGCTATCTATATAAATAAAATTCTACCAAAATATATCAGTGAATTCAACAAAACAAGCTGATAGCATAGGTGGGATAAAGAAATCAGTCTCTGAAAGCCAAATCCTTTTTGTTCCTCCTGTTCCGGCCATCTCAGCCTTAATTGGCTTCCAGTTCCACCTTTTCCTGTGTCTCTGAGTCCCTTATCTACTCCCAGCCTCAGAATGCTCTGCTAGCTTTACCAATACTCCTGCATTCAGTGACTCACTCTCACTCTCTCCCTTGAACGCAATCTGGCTTCAAGCTTGCCCTTTTTCCTCGTGCAGCTTACTGCTTCAAAGTCTCCTTGACTATGAATTACTAGCAGTTGTAAACATTCATGAACACTTAGAAATATTTCAGGTGTAACAATCAATCTAGGAGCCACCAAAACAGACCTAATCTTTGGGATCGGATATTGTGTCAGTTGTGTCTCTCCTCAAAGCTCATTTCTAAAGAATGTAAAATGTGTACTGGTGAATGTCAAGTTCTGGGATGAGCCCATCCATTTACAATTACTACCCAGCTAGGCAGAGCTATCTTCCAAAGTTTATTTGTAAGGCAAGTCTTTGCAAATCTAAATATCTTTTATGATGGAAACTGTTACTATCATATATAGAATGGTTTAAATCCAAGACCAACTCCAAACGTCTATCTAGCCCACAGACTACGTGAAGAATAGTACTGACTAAAAAATATTAGAGGCCCATTTGGTTTGAGCTGGAAGGGAGCATGGAAATTACATAATACGATTTTTATTTTATAATGGGGAAATGGAGATATTAAAAGGCTAACTCTTTCATCCTCGTAATACTTATAAGAGGCAGAACTGGGATTCCTCTTAACTGTTTAGACTGGGTATTATCTCAACTAACCCACACAACAACCTTGAAACGTTAGTATTATTAGCCACATGAGGAAAGTGAAGCTGAGAGAGCCCAAGAAATTTGGTCAAGGTCATGCAGCTAATACCAGTAGAGCAGTGAAGCTGAGATATAATTTCTGTTTTCTCAGACTGTATGTGTGTTTCAGTTCACTGTGCCTCATAGATCTACAACTATTTGTCATATAGTTTCACTGAAAATCTGTTCACAGGTACGATTTATCTGTCGCAGATCATATTTCTTACTGTTTTGTGTATTTTTTTTCTTTTTCTTTTCCTTTTTATTAGAGTCAGGGTCTCACTCTTACTCAGGCTGGTATCAAACTCCTGTGCTCAAGCCATCCTTCCGCCTCAGCCTCCCAGAGTGCTAGGATTATAGGCATGAGCCATCGTGCCCAGCCACACATTTCTTTCTTGTACAATGGGAGGTCACCCTCTTCACCCCCAAGTCCAAGTCACTAGTGATGGACCTATGGTCTAGGATAGAGGACAAAAAGGAAAATTGTGAATAATAAATAAAGCAGTTAAACTGAACCCTGGGAGAATGCAACTCTCTTGATGCCACATCCTATGCTAGCTGCTGACCTATATTATCTCTCCTTTCCTAAGTAGCCCAGTTCTTTCAGAGTTGCCTAAACTTGTTTTTTCTCTTTTAACCTCCCATTTGTGTAACAACTTACTACAGTCAGGATTCAGCCTCACCATTCCACTGCAATTGCTCTAAAAATAATCTCTGTGCTCTCTTAGTAGATAATTCAAATCAGTGTTTGTCAATCCATTGTCTGATCTGTGTAGGAGGCATTCAATAGCTTTAACTGTAATAATCTTCCTGAAACTCTTTCCTTTTTTGTTTTTTGTAAGCTCTTCCGTCTCTGAATCATTTCTTATCCTTCTCATTCATAAGCTCCTCTTCCTGTTCTTGGGTTTAACTGTTTGTGTTTTCTAGAATCTGGCCCTGGATACTCTTTTCTCTAAAAACTATTGGTTTTCAACTTTTCCTGAATATTGGAAACTATACATAAAGAGTTTTAAAAATTATAATTAAAAACCCTTCTGAATGGCAGAGTACAGACCTCTATAAATCCACTCCTTAATAAAAGCAATGAGAAAACTACAAAAATGACTAAAATCAACATTTTCAGAATTCTGTAAATTAACTAAAGGCTTGCAAAAATCCGAGGAGCATTTCTTGAAGAAAAACGCTGACCCCTGGTAAAAACAGTAAGTTTTATGCATTTCAATCTGCCTTATTCCTCCCCTCCCTATGTATACAGTAGCTTTCAAACCAAAAGCTATATAACTAATAATACACAAACTGTAAAATCCAGCAGCCTACGAGCCAGTGGAAGGAAGAGAATGGGCTTAGAGTTCCCCAAAAATCTCATCCCTAGAGAGCTGTCACTATTTACTTCACTGACACCTCCATTCTCAGGGCTTGTTTTTACCTGAGCTCACTGAGAGTTGACTCACATCTGTCAGCTCACTAGGTATAAACAGCCCTGTTCTTAAGGCATTTGTTAAAAACAATCATATGGTCTTTATTTTTACTTCTATTTATGTGTTAAATTACATTTATAGATTTCTGTATGTTGAACCATCCCTGCATCTCTGGGATGAATCCATCTTGGTCGTGATGGACTCCGACTCAGGGGAGTCAAAGGCAATATATGTAACCTAAACATTTGTACCCCCATAATATGCTGAAATAAAAATAAATAAATAAAATTTTTAAAAAAGAAGAAAACAATCAATGCCAATTATTTAATAGTGTAACTACCTGAGGCAGTTATACCAATTAGGTTAAATAAGAGACTTACCAAAAATTTTAAAAGAAAAAACTGAGGAATGAGATTTTCTTACGGGATTTTGAAAATATCTAACATATTTCTGGAAATCTAGAAGACCATGTACATGTGCAGGTGTGTGTACACATGCAGGGAAAACCTGAAAAGGCTCTAATCTCTCACTGTGGATGACACTGAGGCTTTGCACAAGCAGAAAATAAAGGCTAAAGTATAGTTTTAAGCTGCCTACTAGAGTGTTGAAATATTTTCCCCAAATGTACACAAAGCTCTTCAGCAAAATTACAGAAACTTATTGGTTCAATGCAATTAAGGAAATCTGTGTCAAATCATTAGCTGAGCACAAAGCTAACTGGGCAGAGATGTTGAGGGTTATGCATAACAAAAAATTCAGACTCCACAGAATTAATCAAGAAAACTCAACAAACAAAGAAGATCCATAGCAACAAAATAATAACCCTACAAAGTAGCAACATCAAAAACTTGAGAGGAAGATGATTTTCAGAGTTGGAGATGTCCAGTTTTCAACAAAAATATCTAGTTTTCAAGGAAAATATAAGCTATGAGACATGCAAAGAAACAGGAAATTATAGCTCTTACAAAGGTGAATAAACAGTCAATAGAAACTATCTCTGAGGAGCTCAGATATTAGATTTACTAGGTAAAGACATTAAATCAGCTATTATAAATATGTTAAAAAATTTAGATGAAACTGTATCCAAAGAGTTAAAGGAAGGTTTAAGAACCATGTCTCACCATATGGATAATATCAATAGAAAACAATTATTAAAAAAAGCCAAATATAAATTCTGAGGTTGAAAATTATAAACAGTGAATGAAAAATTAACTAGAGGGACTAAACAGAAGATTTGAAATGTCATAATCAGTGAATCTGAAGATAGATCAACAGAGATTATTCAGGCTAAGTTTCCTTGGCTGTACAGAAGCTTTTTAATTTGATCATGTCCCATTTATTTATTTTTCTTGTTTCTGTGATTGCCTTTGGGGTCTTCTTCATAAATTCTTTCCCTAGGCCAATGTCTATAAGAGTTTTCTCAACATTTTCCAACACTCTGCTCAATCTTCCTCATGAATATAGACGTAATCATCATTAACAAAATCCTAACTAAGCAAATATAGCAACGTGTAAAAAGGATTATATATCATGATCAAGTGGTATTTATCCCAGGGATGGAAGTATGAATAAACATAAGAAAGTCCACTCCTGTAATATACCACATTAGTAAGATGAAAGAGAAAAAAAAATGATCATTTTGATAATCTCAATAGATGCAGGAAAAGCATTTGACAACATCCAGCACTCTTGAACGTTAAAAAACATGAATCAAACTAGAAATAAAAGGGAACTTTCTCAATACATTAAAGGGCATTTATAAAAATCTCACAGCTAATATCATATTGATGATAAAAAAAAATGAATGCTTCTCCCCTAAGATCAGAAAAAAGACAAGGATGTTTGCTATTACTATTTCAATTCAACATTGTACGGAGTTTTGAGTCAGGATAATTAGGCAAGAAAAAGAAGTTAAAGGCATCCAAATTGGAAAGGAGAATATAAAACTGTATCTATTTGAGTATGACATGGTCTTGTAAATAGAAAAATCCTAAGCAATGCATGCGCACGCACCCACACACAAAATCAGAACTAATAAATGAGTTCATCAAGGTGGGAGCATGTTACAACATCAATATTTTAAAAATCAATTGCACTCCTATATACTAGCAATGAACAATCCAAAAATTAAATTAAAACCTATTCCATTTATAATAGCATAAAATAATAAAATACTTAGGAATTGATTTTATTAAAAAAATAACATATGAAACATGTGCACTGAAAACCACAAAATATCACTGAAAGAAATTAAGGAAGATGTAAATAAATGGAAAGACATTCATGTTCATGGATTGGAAGACTTAGCATAGTTAAGAGGGCAATATTCCCCAAATGATCTATGGATCCAATTTGATCCATATCAAAATTGATCCTTAAAGTCATAAAGAAATGCAAAGAATACAGGAGAGTCAAAATAATCTTCAAAAAGAACAAATTTGGAATACTCACACTTCTGATTTGAAAATACTGTCATAGAATTGGAAGTCCAGAGCTAAACCCTTACATTCATGGCCAATTTATTTTAACAAAGATGCCCAGATAATACAGTGAGGAAAGAATGGTATTTTTAACAAATGACACTGGGGCAACTAAGAGATATACATGCAAAGAATGAAGTTGGACTTCTAACCCATACCACACAGAAAAATTAACTCAAAGTAGACCCTACACAAAAATTTTAAAGCTAAAACTATGAAAATCTTAAAAGAAACTGTGGAAATAAACCCTCCTGACCTTAGATTAGTAAATGGGGTTTTAGATATACCAAAATCAGAAATGACCAAAAAAAAAAAAAATAGATAAGTTGGACTTCATCAAATCGAAAACTTGCATGCTGTAAAAGACATCACCAAGAAAATATACAGACAACTCACAAACTGAGAGAAAATATTTAAAAATCATATATCTGATAATAAATTTATATGTATAAAAAGTAAAGAATTTTTATAAGTCAACAATATAAAAAACAAATAACCAATTTAAAAATTATCAAAAGATTTGAGCAAACATGTCTCTGAAGAAGATATGCAAATAGATCAAAAGAACATGAAAACATGCTCAATATCATTAATTATTAATATTAGGAAAATGCAAATCAAAGCCATATTGAAATACTTCATCACACCAGCTAGAGTTAAAAAGACAAATGGTAACAAATGTTGTTGAGATTGTGGAGAAATTAGAAACCTTATGCATTGTGGTGGGAATGTGAAATGATGCAGCAGCTTTGGAAAGCAGTTTGGCAGTTCTACAAAAAGAGTTCCTGTAGAGTTTAAGGTAGGGTTACCATATGACTCAGCAATTCTGCTCTTAGATACATACCCAAGAGAGCTGAAAAAATATTTCCATGCCAAAACGTGTACACAAATGTTCATAGCAGCACTATTCATAACAACCAAAAACTGGAAACAATCCTACTGTCTATCAATTGATGAATGAATAAACAAATTGTGGTATATTCTTGAATGGAAAATTATTTAGCCATAAAAAGGAACCAAGTACTGATAAATACCTCAACATGAATGAACCTTGAAAGCACTGCGCTAAGAGAAAGTAGCCAGATATGAGACCATATATTGTATAATTCCATTTTTATAAGTTGTCCATATGAACTTACTATATTAAAAAAACACTGAATTGTACACTTTAAAAGGATGAATTATGTCTCAATACAGCTAGCATAAAAATGACTGATATCTGGGTTCTATCTCCATGTACTCCAATTTAATTCTTATAGGATATGGCCTGAATCTTGAGACTTTTTAAAGCACTTCAAATGATTCTATTGTACACCCAAGGATAAGACCCAGTGGTCTATACCATCTCTTTAGGAAAGTGACTCTCAGTCTTGGATGCCCACTGGAACTACCCAGGGAGATTTTGAAATGTCAGTGCTTGGGTCTGGCCCCAGAAATTCTGATTTAAATGTTCTGGAGTGTAGCCTGGGCAATAGAATTTGTAGAATGCTGATTCTTATGTGTAGCAAAGTTGAGACACTGATCTGTCATCCAATCCACTCTAAATGTTCAGCCCAGCCTTTACATCCAATGACTTACTTTGAATGTACCACACGAATCTCAAACCCAGCCTGTTTGAAACGAAATTCATCATCTTCTTTCCAAAAGCTTAATCTCTACAGTGCTCCATCATCCATCTAGACTCCAAATTATAAATCCAAAAATGACCCTTGCCTCTTTCCTCTTCCTCATACTTCACACACTCAGTCACTCAGTCCCATCAATATTAGTGCCAAAACATAGCTCTCAAGTTGACCCACTCTCTTTCATTCCCACTACTTCTGCTTCAGTACACGTGTGTATTCATCTCCTCCCACAGAATCATTATCAATGGCATTCTAACTACTCTCCATAATTCCATCCCTCATCTTTTTCAATCCTTTCACTGGATTACTCAGTAGAGCATTTTAAATTGTAAATCTGATTACACCACTTCCAGTTTAAAATCCTTCTATGGTTCTCAAGTACTTTCTGAATGAAATTCAAACACTTAGACTGATTTTTAACTATCTGTTCCTACCTGGCATTATCGTTCATCACTCCACCACGCCTCCCTCATTACCCTATCCTCTGGTGATGGGAGATTGCTTTCACATTTTCTAATGTGCTTTACTCTTCTACCTTTTGAACTGGTTCACAACACCCTCTCTACATCTAGACCCACTTCCTTTACCGAAACTCTTCCTCAGCCCTAAAGACTCATTTTGTACACTGATTTTTTCTGAAATGACATCCTGGTTAATTTCAGTATGAATTATTAATAAATTTCTTGCTGTGTGTTCCCATATCATCCTGGATATTCCTCTACCACAGAGCTTATCACTCTTACAAAATTGTCTGTTAACTCTCTCTTTTAAACTGATGGCTCTCTGGGACAGAAATTGTAACCTTAGCACTGAGTAGAGAATCAACATACAGTAAATGCTTAATCACCCAAAATATACAATAGAGAAATGGTGTGTTCATTTTTTTTTCGATTGTATTGATATATAACAGCATTGGGATGTATGTATCCTTTATTATTAATTTTTAAAAATTATAAAACAGAATATATAGCTGGAAGAATGCAAATAGGAGGTCTGTCCGGAAGGTATCCTGCCATTGTTAATATAACGAGAATGGTTTGTGTGACATTAGTGTAAGCTGGCAGCCAAGGAGAGTAGACTGGAATGCGCATGCGTGAACAATGACACCTTCACTGTACTAGTTAGTGGGGTGCTAGAAGCCATTGAGCAAGCATGTGTACTGTGTGGCCATTGCATTCAAAATGACCGAGCGAGCAGAGCAATAAATCTGCATCAAATTTTGCATTAAGCTTGAACATTCCTCCACAGAAACTATTGGGATGATTCAGAAAGCTTTCGGGGATGATGCAATGCATGTAGTACAAATAAAAGTGTGGCACAAACACTTCAAAGATGGCCATGAATCTGTTGAAAGTGATCCATGTTCTGGAAGGCCTGCAACAAGCAGAACACCTGAGAATGTTGAACATGTATGGGTTAGGGTAAGAGATACTGGGATAACTGTGTGAGGTCCCAAGGTGCCTACTTTGAAGGGGACTGAGGAGTCATTGTCCTATGTGCAGTGTTTCTTGTATCCTGTATCTTCTTCAGTAAATGTCTCTATTTTTCATATTGCATGACTGGATACTTTCCAGATGGACCTTATATATACATATACAATATATGTGCATATATATGAAATACACACATGTATACACTGTATGCATGCATATACAGGGAAGAACCTACACAGAAATAAAATATTAATAGTGGTTTTCTAGGACATAGGATTATAGATATTTCTCTTCTTGTTTAAACTATTTTGCTTTGTGAACATGCATTATTTTACAATGAAAATAAGTTTTAAAAGATAAACTTGTCTAATTTTTTTCCTACTGATTCTATCTGCCACAGTTTCTCTACTGACAGAGCTAAATAGAGCAAAATTCACTGTCTTATCTTTTTTCTGTGTACTCCTGTCCTGAATTAAGCACAAAAACCCACTGACCAGCTGGGCACTTCCAAGGAAATTAGGATTCTGAGGGTGTAGGCATTGACAAAGTTTTTGGAGGTAGATATGGCTCAGGGGTTTCATCTTTCATTCCTTTTCTCTTTATCTACAGTCTCTACAGATAATACTAAAATAAAATTGATTTATATTGGAATAGAAAAGTAAATTGAGTGAGTAGTTTGAATTTCTCATGTT
>NW_012148208.1:9351-9721 GCF_000956105.1 Propithecus coquereli | reverse complement strand
ATCACTGTCCTGGCATCTAAAGCCATTGATTAATTTTGCTTCCTTTTAAATATTCTCCGTTATCATATAATACATACTCTTTTGTGTCTGATTCTATGTAATTTTTATGAGATTGATCTCTGTTGTATGTAGTAGCAATTTGCCATTTTTATTGTTGTATAGTATTTATATGCTGTATATACTAATGTATGGGTATTTATAATTTATTTATCCATTTTTCTGCTGATGGTTGTTTCCAATATGGGGCTACTGAAAATACAGCGAGGACTATTCTAAGTCTTTTGTTGCACCTATATATGCATTTCTATTGGATATAAACTTAAAAGTGAAATTTCTGGGTCATAGGGTTTCTGTGTACTCAAATTTAGTA
>NW_012148208.1:8461-9301 GCF_000956105.1 Propithecus coquereli | reverse complement strand
ATGTGTTCCCTCTGCTCTCCCTACTCCACCTCCTATCAGGTAGTTGAACTTCAATTTCGCTGGACAATGGTGCTTTAACATCCAAGGATATCTGTGGCTGGCAGACTAGGGCTGTCTCTACGTTTGACCTCTTTCCACTTCTCTAGCCCTGTACTTTTGTGCTTTTGGCATGGGAGAGCTCAGAAAACTTTTAGGATTCAGAATAATAAATGCATTCATTTGTAAATTATTGGTTCCCCTTAAAGAAACCTGAGTATACACATAAGCATAATTACTAGCTATTATAGTGTGATCTTAAGGCCACATATCTGAAGGTAACATAGCCAAAAAACAAAATATTCCAAACAATTGTGATCCAACTGCAATGGTGCCTGATCTCACCTGTGGGTGAGAAAAATTTTAAAGAAGCTTCTTTTAAAATGTAATAAAGATACATTCACTAATAAATTGCCTAGACTAGTTTCTTAGTGTAGCTGTGACACAGAAATACTCTGATGGAACAGAATGTAAGAACCAAAAACATCTATCGAAGGTCCTGAGAGTACAAGATGGAGCCCAGTAAGTATAGTGAAAGAAAGCTATACTCAATTGCTTTGGGTTCCAAGTCCAGCTCTGTCACTTGCCACAAATGGCAAAAGGAAAGTCTTGGAAAGAATTATTCTAGTTTTTTCAACAAGTCTAAAATTAACTGCAGAATACTTAACTATGATGCCATGAAACTAAATGAAATAATTTACTTTAGAATGCTCTGAATATTGTTAACTATCATGCAAATAAAGAATATTAATATTACTCATAGAGAAATTTAGTAATTTAGAGATTGGGTTGGTTCATATATAT
>NW_012148208.1:3836-5156 GCF_000956105.1 Propithecus coquereli | reverse complement strand
TGAACCATACCTCAAGAATCAGCTATATCCAATATAAAGCAAAGTTACCTGGTTATTCAACTCCCCACCCCATCAAATATGTAGGGTTAACAGAAGGAAGAGTGAATCCTTATGAACCCATTTTTTAAAGTAAGGCATTTCCAGGACCCGAGAGCTATACAGAAAATAACTAACGGATTCCAATTTCTTATGTTCTTGCTCCCTTGGTGGTAGGACCAATCCCCATGCCTAAGGTGACCACATAATTGGTGTCCAAACTAAGACATTTCTGAGCAGGACTGGGGGCATTATCAGTAATTTTTCTTGGATAAAAGGCTTAAACCAAGACTATCTAAAATGATCATAGACATGTGGTCATGCCTACCTATGCCTACGCTCTTCCTCAGAAATGAGTAGAGCAGTCATATTTTCTCAAGGTTGATGATATGGGTCAACAACACTCGCTGATCTACCATAAAGTATGAAGATTTTTATTAAAGAAAAAAAAGAACAAAAAAAAGTAAAAAGACAACTTTTTGTGACAGAGAGAATTGCAATAGATTTGGGCATTAGATCATATTCAATAATTACTGTTAATTTTGTTGGTTGTTGTTTTGTAATCATGTTTTTAAGTCCTTATCTGTTAGATTAACATGATAATTATTTACAAATGAAATTATATGAATCCAGGGTTTGTTTTAATATATTCTAGTGGAAAGTTGGAGAAGGGGGGTAGTAGAGAAAACCAAATTGGCAATATTTTGGTATTTGTTGAACCTGAGTGATGAATACATGGAAGTTTATTGTACTATTATCTCAACTTTTGTTCATGTTTGAAAATTTCTCAATAAAATTCTTAAGTGATAATAAAAGGGTTTTTAAAGCTTAAACTCACCTAAAAACAGTATGTGAAAAAGAAAAATGACAGCCACAAAATACGGGAAGGCAAAACAAGCAATAAATGATTTAGAAACCCCAGGAAGCTAAATCCTAAACTAGCAACTAATAAATTTGAAAAACAATTCAATTTGCTCCATAAACTCTCCAAAAACTCATGAATGGGGGAGACCATTTGCATGTAGAAGTACAAGTGAACTAAGAATAGGAGAACTGGTTGAAAGTCTATTTGAGAAGCACTTAGACTTCAAGATTTCCTCTCCCACAATGCTCAGCCAAAGATCTGTGCCACGTCCCCCCTTGCAGAAGACCAGAGATTTAACTTGTTAGAAGCAGACACAGAGATTTTAAAAATTGGAAGATACCAATACCAGCCTATGAAACAGGTATTCCATACTGAAAACATGGAAACTATGTAAAAGTTTGCACAGTTATATTGAAACT
>NW_012148208.1:2563-2864 GCF_000956105.1 Propithecus coquereli | reverse complement strand
CAGCCTTTAGCAAAGAATAAAAGAACAACCTGCAATTTCAGAGTTTATTTCCTAATACAAAAAATTCAATAATATTCACAGGAACATGATAAAATCCAGATTCTCTACAAAGTACTATTTATAATATCAAAGATATAACCAAAATTACTAAACATACGAAGAAATAGGCAAATGTGACCCACACTCAAGATAAAAGGTAATCAATGAAGATGAACTCCAGGATGAACCAGATGTTGGAATTAACTGACAAGGATTTTAAAACAGACATCATAACTGTGCTCAAGGGTGTAAAGGAAATTAT
>NW_012148208.1:0-306 GCF_000956105.1 Propithecus coquereli | reverse complement strand
TGGTCAAGTGGATGAAATTCTCATATTCTATACAGGCAAACAAAACAATAAGACAAGTATTACATGAACTTCAGGAAATTCTTTTAAAACACTTAAAAAAAAAGTAATTTCACATGTAGTTGACATCACCAATATCTCATTCTCTTTTCCTTCCTGAAAATTCCACATCCCAATATCCTTTCAATTAGACAAGGCCATGTGAATAGTGTGAGCCAATTAAGTGTGAGCATGAGTGACAATCGATTCCGATCTGAAGCAATGAAAAGCCCCTAGATTCTCTCTCTCTTTTGCCTTAGAGATTATTAT
>NW_012148207.1:7099-7640 GCF_000956105.1 Propithecus coquereli | reverse complement strand
TCCCCAAGTGGAAGACTCTGCCTGAGCCTCACTGCCTGTAGCTGGGGGAGGAGTAACACAGACACTGGCTTGCCTGTAGCTGCTGGTGTCTCACCGGATCACGTGCACCCCAAGTCCACTGGCTCCGAGCCAGGAATTGCTCAAGGCCTGTATCCCTCGTGGCTCGACTGCCTTACGAATTTAGTCCAGGCCCCAGACTGCTCTTTTTCTGCTGGTGGTGGGGCTAGCAGGAACTCAGGTTTCAGGGCAAAGGATTTCCTTCTGGCTGGGCTGCTCAAAAATGTTCCTTCTGTGGACATGGGCAGATTCTGCCCTGTGCTCTGTTCCCCTGTGCCAGGGCAGTCCTGAGTTTCAATGCAAAGTCCCATAATCACTTCACTGTCCCTCCTCTGGGCACACAGACTCTCTCTCCACTCAGAGGGCTGGTGCAGCACTGCCAGGGGATGGGGGAAGGGTGGCATAAGCAGTGCGAGACTGTTTTTTCTGCTCTTCTAAGTGCGTCTTTCCTTTATGTAATGTTAAAGCCATGTGATATGATCAC
>NW_012148207.1:3928-4169 GCF_000956105.1 Propithecus coquereli | reverse complement strand
GTTTGCTTGCATAGAGGGTTAAATCGTAAACTAAATCAAGGAAATAATGACCTTGAAAATCAGCATAGTAGTTAACTTGGTGGGGAGTGAGAAGACTTTGATTTCCACAGCTACACAGGAGCCTCTGGGATGCTAGGAATATGCTAGATCTTCTCTGGGCAGTGGTTACATGAGGGTTTATTTTGTTGCTAAATATACATATTATACACATTGTCTCTCTAGTGGGCTCTGGCCAGCCGGG
>NW_012148207.1:3231-3652 GCF_000956105.1 Propithecus coquereli | reverse complement strand
TCTAAAAAAAATATTTACACATCACACATTTGTGAAGATTTCCTGCTATGCTTTACTCTGAAAGTTTTATTGTTTTAGCCTTTATGATTGGGCCTATGTCTAACTGGAGTCATTTTGTATATGGTATGAGTTAATGATAAAGTTTCATTTTTTCCCATATTATTATAATACCCAGTTGTTACAGCACTGTTTGTTAAAAACACTATCATTTTGTCATTAAATTACCTCTGTACCAATGTTAAAAATAAATTGACTGAATATGTGTAGGTCTATTTCTGGATTCTCTATTCGGTTTCATTTATTTACATATCTATCCTTATGTCAACACTAAACTCTCTTGGTTATTGGCTTTATAATAAGACTTGAAATCAGATAGTGAAAGTCCTTCAACGTTGTTCCTTTTTATTACAATTCTTTTGAT
>NW_012148207.1:2772-3181 GCF_000956105.1 Propithecus coquereli | reverse complement strand
TTTACACATCACACATTTGTGAAGATTTCCTGCTATGCTTTACTCTGAAAGTTTTATTGTTTTAGCCTTTATGATTGGGCCTGTGTCTAACTGGAGTAATTTTGTATATGGTATGAGTTAATGATAAAGTTTCATTTTTTTCCCATATTATTATAATACCCAGTTGTTACAGCACTGTTTGTTAAAAACGCTATCATTTTGTCATTAAATTACCTCTGTACCTTTGTTAAAAATAAATTGACCGAATATGTGTAGGTCTATTTCTGGATTCTCTATTCGGTTTCATTTATTTACATATCTATCCTTATGTCAATACTAAACTCTCTTGGTTATTGGCTTTATAATAAGACTTGAAATCAGATAGTGAAAGTCCTTCAACGTTGTTCCTTTTTATTACAATTCTTTTGAT
>NW_012148207.1:356-757 GCF_000956105.1 Propithecus coquereli | reverse complement strand
AATTTAATTCTGTTGTCAGAGAATATATATTTGTATTACTTGGATTTTATTATTAATAAATTTATTAGGACTTGTTTTATGGCCCAGAATCTGTCTTTCTTGGTCAACTTTCCAGTTGCATTTGAAAAAAAAATGTATATTCTGCTGTTGTTAGGTGGAGTGTTCTATAAATGTCAATTGAATCAACTTGGTTGATGGTGTTATTCCAATTTTGTATATCTTTATTGATTTTCTATTAATTTTTCTAATAATTACTGATATGATAGTTGAAATCTCCAGTTATAATTCTAGATTCATGTATATCTCCTTGCAGTTATCAGGTTTTGCTTCCTGTACTTGGAAGCATTGTTTTTGTGTGTACACCCATAGGATGTTGAGTCTTTTCAGTAAATTTACCTCTT
>NW_012148207.1:0-306 GCF_000956105.1 Propithecus coquereli | reverse complement strand
GATTTTAATTGTGTGACAATTTTAAGTTACAAATTCAATTTCCTTTATAGATATCAAATTTTTCAGATTTTTAATTTTTTCTTGTTTTAGTTTTGCAATTTGAATCTTTTGAGGATTTTGTACATTTCACCTAAATTATTGAATTGATTGGCATACAGTTGTTTATAATATTCCCTTATTATTCTTTTAATGTTTGTAGAATCTGTAATCGTATCCCTACTTTATTTCCTGCTTTGGTAATTCATTTCTTTTCAATATTTTTCATCCTATTATTATAATTTTTGCTCATTTATTATTTCTTTCCTT
>NW_012148206.1:28826-29225 GCF_000956105.1 Propithecus coquereli | reverse complement strand
ATGTGTTAGAAGAGACCAGTATTTTTCCTTAGATCCCATTTTCCTAATTCACTCGTCATATCAGATCTATTTACTTTGTGCTTTTTATAGGATGGTAAAATTGAAGAACTTGCATACAGTTGTTTTATTACTCATATTTACCTAAAGAATTATAAATTATCTTAAAATAGAAACTGTAAATTATTTCAATTTAGAAAAGCATTTTTGTAAAGAAAATTATTAATACTATTTTGTCCATAATGAATTTCATTTTAATGAAATTGTAATATGTAGGTATATTTATAGTAAAACATTAAGCCAAACCCCTCAAAACAATATCATAACACATATTTCTGTGCACATTATGTAGTAGTAAGATGACTTATTCAATAAAGAGTAGGGAGAATTCCATTTATGTGG